>NC_089836.1:4879957-5042457 GCF_035046505.1 Tiliqua scincoides | reverse complement strand
TTCGCTCCAGCGTCCCCCCCTGCCCGACTAACACATATTTCGTCGAACTTCCCGAAGTCCAGGGTGCCATAACGGTCAATGGGTGGCCGGATGTACTCGCAGTAGTCGCTGTTCTTGACCATCTCCAGCTGCCGGACGCAGCAGACATAGGCCAGGCGGGTCTGGATCTCGGCCATGTTCAGCACCTAACCGAATGCGCAAAATACATCTTTAGCACCACTGGGAGCATTCAGCATCTACAACTGTATGCAACTTCTGGGAACTTAGACGATTAGATCGTTGTAATCCCGAACAACTACACTTCCCAGAACCCTCTGGGCTGAGAGCCTCAACAGTTGTTTAGAATTTACAGAGTTGAAATTGGTTTGATTCTGCACATGTAGACAGGACTGCTGTGCAAAGATGCCCAAGATACCATTGCAATGTATGCTGCGCAATTTTCCTACCCAGGCTGTGTATATAGCCACAGAGGTTGAACACGGGCCAGTTCCCACTTTACAGGCTTAACCTATCCCAAAGGGTTGTTGTGAAAATATATAGCGGGGAGGAGGGGGGTGAAGAACCATCTACGCATAGTCATTTCTTCCACTTGCACCATGAACACCTGCAACAGATTCTTGCAACTATGATATAGCCTTGCAAATATGATCAGAGTTACTAGCTCCCCAAAACTCACATTAGCCCATCTGCCTGCATGTATCTAAGCTTGTCCCTGGTGGAATATAGTGGCCTGAAAAGAGAACCCTGTCTTTCATTTACTTCCAGCTGTGGAAAAAAAAATATATTTTCCCTGCCTGGTCACGTGGAAGTTCTACTGACTCGCCATAGGTGGACCAGACTAGTCACTATGCAGAAGTATTCCTACGGGTACCTTCACTTTCTCCACCAGGGGATTCCACCGCTTCCAGAGCAGCCACCAGCCAGAGAGAGCGTCGCCATAGTTCGTGAGGTTGGTCTCGTCTCTGCTCCCCACGTCAATGGCGATGACCACCTTCGCCCCCATGGACCTCATGACATCCGCTGTCGGGAGCAATAAGGAAATGTCACTCTGCCGCCCCCTTGCAGTGCTTCCACTGGGCTTGCCTGTTAGCTGCCTGGCAAAAAGCCAGTCATTGGCAGGGTCTTTGGCCACCCTTCTTCTATGCCAGACGCCGGCTGGCTCAGAGCCGAGAGGGTCGTTTTATCTCTGGAAACACTCTCTCGGAAATTCTTTCCCTCTCAGCAAAAGGAAGGGTAATTTATAGGCCTGCTCTGTTCCAGTAATTCACTTTTCCACCCAAACATGAAAAGCTGGTCTCTGACAGAAAGGGCAGGCCTTCCAGAGAGAAAGAGTGACTCAGTGGCCCTTGGGAAGCCAAGACAGAGGGAGAGAAAAAGGCCTCCAAGAGCAGTCGTGACAGGGGTGTCATTCCAGCTTTCTGCTGGCGGGGAGGGGAACGTTTGCAGCAAAGCTGGAATGTGTCCGTGCTGCGCATGCTGGCACGGGTCGTCCCAGAAAGCTCTGAAAGTGTTTTCAGAGAATGTCACGTACTAACGTAACTAGAGCAGTTCCCAGAGAGGCAGCCGTGCCAGTCTGTGGCCACTGAGCGCCTAGAGGCACGATGGCGACCAGCAGGTCTCTGGCAGCTTGGCTTGCAGTCCGCTCACCAGCTGAACCCAGTGAATGCCCAGGAGGGCAGGGGACGGGTGGAGAGAAGGCAAGCCTGCAAACGGCAGGGGAGATTGCAGGAAATCAAGGAAGGATCATGTTGCCGCTGGCAAAAAAGCCCCTCTCTCAACTAAGACCCCCCCTTTTGTGATGGTGTTAAGCCTCACCAATATAATACAAATGACTCCATTCTGAGTCACGTGCCCAAGGCCTGTGCTAGCAAATTCTTTTCACAGCATGGGTTGTGCCATGGACTTGCACACCCCACCACCCCTTTCCTAGTTCCTTCATGCTCAAGGGGAGGAGGCTGAAGGCTCCACCGTCAGAATATGGGCAACCACAATTCGCACACAAACTCTGCTGCAAACCAGATCCAAGCTGTGGATGGGTATCATGGTTTGTGAACTAACCGTGGTTTGAGCAATCCCAGCTCCAGGCAGCAGGGATTAAACGGGAAACCGTGGTTTGTTCAAACTCATCACTAGGAGCTGGAACTTTCCTGTGTGTGTGTGTGTGTGTGTGTGTGTGTGTGTGTGTGTGTGTGTGTGTGTGTGCGTGCGTGCGTGTGTCCAGGAGGGACAAGAGTCTAGGCGAATCCTACAGAAACCAGCACTGAATAAGCAGAGTGAATGGGCAGCTTCAACAGTACCTGGGAGGTTGTTGATGTAACCACCATCCATGAGGAGATGCCCATCCTTTGGGTCACAAAGTGGGGGCAAGTAGCCAGAGAGGGACATGCTGGCTCGGATGTAGCGCCACAGACAACCTGTGCGAAAGGAGGGCAAGGAAGGGAACCCTTTAGAAAACAGCCTCAGCGCCGTTAAGCTGACTCTCACCCACCCTACACTCTTCTGCCCAGTCGGGCTCCTGGTCCACTCCAGCTCAGTACTGTCTCTGGAGCCTGGCAGCGGCGTTTCTGCACAGCCCTCCAGGACCTTCTGCAAGCAAAGGAGGGACTCTGCCACTGAGTTATGGGCCCATCCCTGCAGAGCTGCCCACACCAATCCGTTTCCGGCTTTGGACTCAATGAAAATCTCCCATCTCCCCAGCCTGACCATCGCCAGTCACGCAGAAGCACGACTCAAAGCTCAAGCAGGTGGGCTTGCAACCTTTCTGTTGAACGGAGGACTGGCCTACTGATGGCTAGCTGGGACTCCCCCGATGTTCAGAGGCAGCATAGCTCTGAATATGCCTAGTGCTGGGGAGGGGGCAAACAGCTGGGTGACCTTGAGTTGATAGCCAGTGACTTACCGAGGGGGGGGGCTGTTGTGAGCGTATAATGAGATTACAGACTCGTGTACACAGCTATGCAAAACCATTTGAACAAAGAGGGGATAAGAATTGAATGAATCTACGTGGGCATTCCTTGGTGGATTTGGGCCAGTGCAGCGCAGGTGTGCGATCATTTGGTCACCTGGGAAGGCCCTTAAAGTGCCCCACTGACGAAGCCCCAGAACCCTCCACGGATCCTTGCCCCACTTGTTTTCTTTCCCACCGTTTTCTTCTTAAGCCACCAAACTGCCAAGCAGCACTGAGTGCAAAGCTCTTGGCCGCAACCCCGTCTCTCCTTTGGCTGGCTAAATTACTTCTATTCAGGGCTGTGCGATGAGGGAAATTTATAACCATTAAAGCAAAGTGATTTTAATCAGTAGAAATGGATTGGATTCGCTCCCCCTGTGCAAGGCCCAAGACCCGGGCCTCATGATTTATCCCGCAGGCCCTCCTTCAAAACTTCCTGCATCTGACAAATAGGGGTAAGTAGCTCAGACACTTCCCTTGACATAGTCCCGTCCCCCCCCCCCCAGAGAGAGCAGCGCTGAGACCCAAGATCCAGAAGAAACAACAACCTTGGGGAACCTTCCGGAAGGGACGTGCTCCCTTTGCAAAATGTCACTGAATGGCACTGTGGTTGGCAAGCAGCAGGTTCATGATAGCGGGCACTCAGATGCCGTGATCAGAGGCCTTTGGGAACGAGGTTCTCTAAAAGCCCTAATTAGTTAATTAGGAGTCCAGACAGTTTATAGCATTTTGATGGCCGCTTCAGGCCTGTGAAGCTCGAGTTTTAATTTTATCCCTGAAATTGTTGTCATGATCGGGCTGGTTTTAAAACTGAGAGTTCCCCCTTATTTTTTTTCCTCTAGCGCTGCAGACAACAGGAGGGAGACAAGTGCTAAATCAGCTGGAGCCCGTGACAATGTGCTAGTAAGTGGTCGTAAGACCATCTTGACCCTAACGAGGCTAGGCCCTGCTCCTGCAGGAGGAAGAGGAAAGAGGTAGTCGAACTGCCCCAGCAAAGAAGGTCCAAAAGAAACAACATGTTCTCAACTCAAAAGGCCTTTCTTAAAGGGCTGGAGTGGGAAGGAAGGGGAAGATTGCACTCAGAAGCATATGCGTCTTTCTTAGGCCACCAGATTGGTGAATGACGACGAGATGGCTTTTAAATATTAGACAAGTTCATGGGGGAGGAGAGGAATGTCAACTGTTATTAAGCCAGGATGGCTATGTGCAACCTCCATGCTCCGAAGCATTCCACCTCTGACTGTGGCGGGGGGGGGGGTGCTGAAGGAGTGATGTCCTACTGCCCTGCCTGTGGGCTTCCCTCTTGGGCATCTGGGTGGTGTGCCCGGGCTGGACACGGAAGGGCTCTCTACTTATACAGTCTCAAGTCAGGGTCCTTCAGAAGATGCGGCCACCTTGCCAAAACCAAACAGGTTCCAGTGTGGTCAGAGCCTGGAGGGCCGGCCCCTGGGAACTCGCACGTAAGCCATGAAGGAACAACAGCGGGAGGGAGATGTCAGGAGCCCCCATTGCCTTGAGCCACGATGCCCCCAGGAACACTCACCATCTGTGTGGACCCTCATGGCTGAGGCTGTGATGTCTGTCGTGATCGTGAAGTAAGGAATCCAAAGATCCTGCAAGGCAGGAATGTCTTATTAAAAACCCGAGTTCCCAATTCGTGCTCTGTGCAAAAATTAAGTTGAAAGAACCCTCCGAGCCCAAACTGCCTGTCCAGAGGGGAGCTGGCCTGATGTGTCTCAGTATGAGTTAATGCATCCGGTAAAGCCAGAACAACGAGCCTTTGCAGTGAGGGCAGGCGCTTCTTCTGCATTTCCGGTGGGGGCTGCTCTCACAAAGAGGCTGCCTCTTGCATTCCTGCACAAATTGTTGCACTGAGCTCGCTTACTTCCAATGAAGCTGCAACTGCCCGGATCAGTGACTCACGCAAGAAATGGCTCCTCTGAAACATGGATCTGGTCTATGACATGGCAGGAGGTCTGGTCTAGAGGACTGAGCCTCCATTTGCCTGAAGATAATATGAGAAGGTCGCCGGTTCGAGGCCACTGGCACTGTGCGACTTTGAAGCAGCTGACAAGCTGAGCCAAGCTATTCCATCTGCTCTGAGCATGGGAGGATGGAGGCCAGAATGTGCGACCAGATCAAGAAAGAAACATCTGAATGTTGTGGTTTCTTGAAAGATAGAAACCTTCTTTCAAATTGCAAAAATCCCTAGGGGGATTTAATTTGCCTGCCTGCGTAAACCGCCTTGAATAAAGTCTAAGGAGAAATCTGAGGACCAAGAAAGGCGGTATAGAAATACCTGTATTATTATTATCTGGCTGTGCCTCTTCATTGGAAGGAAGCCAGCCAGAAGCATGCAGACCCACAACTGGCAAACTCCGCTTTAGGGGCAGGGAATCGTACAGCACCTTTACATCGGGGGTGATTTGCAAGGCCCTGTATTGCCTGTCCCAATATTGGGCACTCCCTGGAGCAGGCCACTCACCTCAATCTGTTTGTCCTTGAAGATGTTGCCGATGCTCTTGTTGAAGGAGGTTCCGGAGAACATGGAGGTGATGGGGTACGTCAGGTCCAAGACTGTTTTGAAGACGGAGTTCATGTTCTAAAGAGGGAGGGAGACTCTTCACTTGAGGAGGAAAGAACAAAGAGACAGGCAGAGACACGCCAAGGAGTCTCTCACGGCCGAGCTAACTTAACACACGGGCTCTCACTTCTTGCATTGGGCCAGTCAACCAAACAACTGCTACGTGTTACACGGGAGTCTGGAGCACATGCTCAGTTCACGCAGGCCAGGCCTATCCTCCAGTTTCCCTGTGGGATCCAGAACACCCACCGCATTCCCTTGTGGCTGGCTACGCGCTGCCTGCGAACCAACAAAAGACCAGCTGACAAATTCTGCCTGCCACTTTCAGTCTTGGCCCCTCTGGATCTAATGCTGAAGGGCTCTATTTAGCGTCACAGTGGGAGAGAGGAGGCAAGGGCTGTTCCAGCCACTGAGCTGCAATCAGGAAGACAGGAGACCCTCATGAAAACGACAGGGCCCATCTCGGAAGTCAGTGACAGAGGCCAAAGCGAGCGGGATTTCATGCTCTGGCCCCCACGGAGGTTTGAGTGACATTCTGCGACTGGAAGGAAGAGACAGCGGTGTCTGTTTGCGCAGCTTAACAGGAGTGTTAAGGGTGTCTTGCCCGCGGCCCGGCTTATGTGACCCGAGCGTTTTGTTCTCTTGCCCTGAGCAAGAGGATTGATGGATGAACACAGATGACAGATGCGGCCCCCAAAGAGAGATTCGCAAGAGGCCCTTCCCATTTGTTCTAACCAGTAATCCCATCGACCTGGTTTCTGCTGCTCCCCTCACGGCGGTGAAGGGGGGCGTGTCGGAGGATCTATAACGACACGACTTCTAAAAATACTTAAAAGCCTTTCTGACCCACAGTCATTTTTCATCCCCTTTTAATAAAGAGGGGTAAAAAAAAAAACAGGTGGACGCAGTTTAGCGAGGCACAAGGGGAGGCAGAGAGACGAAAGACTCAACCCAATTGAGGTTCTCTGGCCTGAAGCACCCACTTCCGCAGCCAAATTCTTCACAGTGGCAGTGCCAGGTGTGCTACGTGCCAAAAGGAGACCAAATCCTGTGCCCAAAATAACGTCAGGAATTGGTTGCCTTTTGGACCCTTATTCTGTCACATGCAGACTGCGCCACTGCTGGGGTGGGTACAGAAAAGAATTTGCAGTGGGGCAGAGAGGGCCCTTTGCTCATCGGGGGAGACAGAGCAGCTTCATAGGCTTGGTTCCCACAGTGGGGCACTGTCCATTCACCTGCTAGACAAACAGGTACCTGCTCCCTCCATTAGCAGAAGCAAAAACAGGAAGGCCCTGAAGGCTTGCCGGGATCAACCATCTTCTGCTCTGCTTACAATTCACAAAGACCTTCACCCTCTCGAAAACGCGCCCACCTTTTTCAGTGCCGTTTCAGGCCGGAGTGGGGAATGAGACAGATTTCAGAGTTCTCCCATTCAGAGCAAGGACAGGATTGCCCCTTGCTCCGATTTGGCTTTGCGATGCCATCATTTGACCAAATCTGACTGGCTTCGTGGTGCTGATCATGGGATCCCTTAATGACTGGATCGACCCAGTAAGACCGCCACTTGGTTTTTATAAAGAAGGAGTAAACCCCCACACACAGCTGGTGAGAGGAAAGGAAAGGTGAATGAAGCAATAGGAAAAGGGCACTGGCTTTCTGGGACAGCATGTAAGCGACAGAACAATAGCTCAGAGCTCATTTATACTCAGTCCAGAAAAGGTCTAATACCAAGGACAACACAGTTGCTCTCCTTGCTCATTACACTAACGCAGGGATTGAGAGACAACACACCAGGCCAAGAGAAAGGGCTGTTTGGGGGGTGGACGGACAGAGACACAGCCCAAGGCCCATCCTCAGATCTCTATTTCCTCAATCGAGCCAGGGCTGACCAGGGAAATCAAAAGGGAAAGTTCCAAAAGTGATGGATCAAATGGGGGGGGGCGCTCACTGGAACCACACCCCCAACATACACTTGGGGCGGAAGCGACTCTCTGCCGCAGAGGCCTCAAAATCCGTTTCTCCCGCTGGCTCTGGAAGCCATGCCCAGCGGCTCTAAGCCACTGGTGGAGGAGGGGGAAACGCACAACTGCCAAACAGAACCGCACAGCGCACAGGTTCTCCGCAAACGCAGATTCTCCTGTGCAGAATTGCTACCCCCGGGGAGATTTTTTTTTCCACTTTTAATTCGAGACAAAACAATTACCTCACTCAATCACTTCAAACCCACAAGGTGACAGCATGTGGAACAAGAGAGAGAGAAAGAGAAAGAAAGTTACAGGAGGTAAGCACTGGGAGTTACTGGGAGAGGGAAGGAAGGTCTCTAACCTTCCTTGTGTGAACCATATCCTTCAACACAGACTGTTGCTCATGGGCTCGAAGGCCTCTCCCCCAAATCCTTGCCCTTTGTCAGCATCTTCGACTCCCGGCTGGAGCGTGAGAAGTGGCGTGTCTCCCTCCAAGTGACCTCCAGCTGCCAATGCCTGGGCATAGCTAAAGCATCTTGGCACTGGGGGGGGGCACAAAACTTTGTAACACCCCCATATCCCCCCAAACTGCAACACCCCCCCATACAATATCATAGAGGCCTCTGAAAGCACTTAGAGGTCTTCCAAAACCAGAAGTTCTTTTGGAGGCCTCTAATACATCCCTCAAGGCATGGCACCCGGGGCAATGTACCCCACCCCGCCCCTCTTCACACTTCGCGCTTCATCAGAAACCTCTCCCAGGCCACAGCAAGGATTCTGGAGCCAAGAGTCGCCCCCCAGTTTCTGCACGCAGCCAACGCCTGCTTGCCTCTCCGAGCTGTTTCTCGCCAGGGTCAATCAGCTGCTTATCCTGACCTCACCAGAATGACCATCATGGCTAATGATGTCTGGGAGAAGGTGAGTCACAGAAGCATCAGCGTGTAAAACTGCCCGGCTATAAAACCCGGTCAGGCTGCTGGCATCAGATGGTGCAAAGTGCCCCTGGGAAGGCTGCCCGCTCCGCTTCAGAAGGCTCAGCAACAAACACTGCTGTACAGGCCCACCGTCTCTTGCACCAATGCGCAATGGAACAGCTGGCTTGCCCGCTGAGGATGGAGAAAAGGCTCCCCTGAGGAAGGGGCACTGCCAGCATCTGGGGCCTGACTAGCCTCCGCTGGGAAGCTGCAGGCTCACTTAAAGCCTCAGCAACTTTCCCTGCTGCCAAGATCTGGAGGCGCAGAAAGATATTTCAGCCTCGCTGTGAGGACAAGCACCAATCTCCAGCCAGGTAGGTGCTCTGCAGGCAGGAGAACCCCCTTACCATCGCCCACTGCCTGGCTTTGATCCGCATCTGGGTGTAGCTGCGCTCCTCGGCATACAAGGCCCCCATGAAGGCCCCGATCGAGGTGCCGCCGATCATGTCGATGGGGATGCCGGCTTCGTTCAGTGCCCGGATGACCCCCACTTGGGAACATCCCCTGCAGCAATGCAAGACGGGGACAGGAAGAGAGGAAAAGGGAAACGCGTGCATTAAGAAAGCTCTGAGAAATCTGAACCACAGCTATCTAAAGCAGTGCAGGTTTCCCTTACTGGAGGCAACCCCTTTAACCTGGCTGAAAAAAAAATTAAATTAAAACATAACCGGACACTCTGAATTCGGCAACACTAAATGGAAGATTCAACAGTCCAGAACATACCAAGAGCCCCTGTATGTAAATCACGCAAACAGAGAACACAAGCATAGTTTCCCCCCCCCCCGACATTTTGCAGTTTTGCATTTAAAAAAAACAACACAAAACCAGTGGCCAGCAGCAACGTGGGGTGCTGATGCCGACCTCAAGAGCGCTTATTTAGCAGAAACTCGGGCTCCGGCAGGAACACTGCCCAATGGACCACTGTGAGCGTTAGGGTCAGAAACCTGATTTTTTTTTTTAATGAGTTGGCAACCTTCAGTCTCGGAAGACTATGGTATAAGCCTACAGCACCCGGTATTCCCAGGTGGTCTCCCATCCAAGTACTAACCAGGCCTGACCCTGCTTAGCTTCCGAGATCATGGTATAAGCCTACAGCACCCGGTATTCCCAAGCGGTCTCCCATCCAAGTGCTAACCAGGCCTGACCCTGCTTAGCTTCCGAGATCAGATGAGATCGGGCATGTGCAGCGTCTCAGAAAGGGGCACATCAGTATGGCAGCTCTTGTGCATTTGAACCAGAACATTTGGTGGTCTGAGGCTGAGCTGAACAAGCTGCCTGGGACAGTGGGCGCCCAGGCTGCGGGGATGGAAGGAAAAACGGGAAGGTGCCACCTCAACCCTTCTGATGCATGAAGCCCTATGAAAGTCCTCAGAGCTGGTCCTTCTGTAAGAACGTGAGAAGAGCCCTGCTGGATCAGGCCAAAGGCCCATCTAGTCCAGCTTCCTGGATCTCACCGTGGCCCCCCAGATGCCTCAGGGAACACACAAGACAAGGGGTGTGTGGGCAGTGCCACTTAGTCCTCTCTTAAGAGCATCAGACGGGCCCTGCTGGATCAGGACAAAGGCCCATCTAGTCCAGCTTCCTGTGTCTCACACTGGCCCTCCAGGCACCTAAGGGAGCACACAAGACACATGCGTTGTGTTGCCTCTCCCTCGCACCTGGCATTCTGTGGTAGCCTACTTCTAAAATCAGGAAGTTGCACGTACCCATCATGACTTGTTACCTGGGATGGAAGTTTCCTCTATCCATCCCTTTTGAAAAGCATTTTGGCCGGACGCCAACAGAGCCGTCTGAGCTCTGGGCTTTCAGCCCAAGAGCACAGTACCAGTCAGCAGCTCACTGCAAGGACGACAAGCCTCAGAACAGGCAGCTCTGAGGTTTGGGCAGTGCTGGCAGCCCTGCAGGCTGGCAACCGCTGGTCTAGGGGAAGCATCCCTCCAGACTCTGCACGCAGCCACGCTCTTCTCACCCTCCCTCTCGCTGCCTCGGGAACTGAAGAGCGATGCCGGGGCGGACTTGGAGAGATGCGCAGCCCCACCTTCCTTTTGATAGCTGCTCTGTGATGTGAAACACTGTAATTTGCATGCCGTCTCAATGGCGCTTTTACGCCAGGATGACGGGGGGGGGGGGAAGGCGGAGGACGGGGACAAGAGAGGAAGGAACAGAGCACACTGCTTCTGTTCCCTGCTCTGGCATGACAAAAATGGCACACACACAAAAGGATAATTAACCCAAGTTGTCTGGTTGCAAGTGGGGGGGGGCGAGGAACCATCACAGCTCCATTGTTACCGGAGGTTGCCTGGCAGAACCTGGTTTCGGGAACACAATGCTGGTTTTGTGAGGGAGTCTGTACTTGTCTATGCACCTCTGGCCACAAGTCAAGAAGAAGAGGAATAAAAACCCCCTCCCTTCCAATAATGCCATCCAGCAGGCAAGGGCCAGAGGAACTTAGACGGATTAAAAGAAGAGAGGGCTTAAGCCCGGAGGGGATAAGCAGACTGTGGACATCTCTGCCTCCCTCCCTCTCTTCATCATCATCAGCAGATGCCAGACCGAAATGGCCCCAATCAAGTGCAAGCATCCCACTTACCAAGGAGCAAAGTTTCAATGCAAAACACACACACACAACCATGCCTAAATATAGCACGTCTTCCTACAAGGAGCTCAGTTTCATCATTTTGCCCCTACCGTTTTGTCATTACAACCACAACGCTGTAAGGTAGACTAGGCTGGGAGCGGCTGGCCCACCTCATAGGGGTGTGAGGAAGAAACAGCGAGGCTGCACCATGCAAGGAGGCCGCGGGAGCAAAGAAGTGGGGAGGCAGGGCTTTCAGGCTGGCAGGCCGCTGGCTTGTCTGCAGGGACCATCATGCTGAAGTCCTCCCGGATTGGTCTGAGTGCCATCCCCCCCAATTCCAAGAAGCCGCTTGCCTGCTCTCTCTCTCACCCCCCCTCCTTGGTTTGAAGTGGGGGGGGGGAGAAGCAGAGTATTCAAAACCTTCAACAAAGGGAGGGAAGGCATCCAACTCCTCTGGGCTGGAACAAACGTGTGGGCGAGTTCACTTGCGGCATGTCTCCCAAAGCCCCAGAACAATCAGAGAGGGGCTGGCAGCCAAGCATCGGGGGACTAATTACACGCACAAAAAGCACAGGAGACAAGAAAATTCCAAGGTTTGTGAGCCAATTACGTGCTACACACTCACACCCCCTGCAACTGCAGCAGGCCCCCCCCCACCAGGGCAGAAGAAAGATGAAGCTTCCGGAGGGGGGGGGTGCGAAACACACAGACGTAGTGAGGACCAACTCCACGTGGCATCAATATAGATACTGACGTATCACGTGCGTTATCTTTCTATTCTCAGGACGGCTCAGCAAGGCCGGTCCATTTATCACCCCCAGACTGCAGCTGGTGAGAGACAGGAGTGGCTTCCCCAAGGCTCCCCGAGAGAGCTGGTGGCAGAGGCAAGATCAGAACTGAGGACTTGCCAATTCGTGCCTCTGTCAGCTACCAAGACAGACTGGCAGGACCGTATTGGCTTTACTGAGCAATAGCTGCAATCCAGAGATTCCAGGCAGGGGGTTTTTCCGAGTCCTACCTAGAGACGCTACCAGGACCAGGTTAAAGAACTACCCGCTGTGTGACAGGCCCCGTCCTCCCCCAGTCTGAGCCACTGCACTACACCGGCTGAGATGTACGGATGTTCGAAGGCTCAGATTTTGGCCAGGCATGGTGGGAAGTGCGGCCCCAGTGATAAGGCACGACAGCCACCGTAGCTGATGTGCTGCTGCAGGGCCTCACCCTCACTTGACAGCAGGTCTTTTCATCCAGGAGCCTCCAGGTGGCTCATTTGGCGGGCCACTGTGAGATACAGGAAGCTGGATTAGATGGGCCTATGGCCTGATCCAGTGGGGCTGTTCTTATGTTCTTAACTACAATTCCCAGGAAGCCTTGCAGGTCTTCTTGTTATCTGGTGTGCTCCCTGGGGCATCTGGTGGGCCGCTGCGAGATCCAGGAAGCTGGACTAGATGGGCCTATGGCCTGATCCAGCAGGGCTCTCCCACCAAGGCTGGCAGCGGTCCACTGCAGCGCATGCCCAGGCTTACCGGGCGCCACCTCCTCCGAGCACTAAAGCGACAGCATTCCCAGTCAAGACACGGGCCAGGCGGGAGAAGTCGGAGTGTCTGTCCGGAGACTTCTGGAAGACTCGCTCATACAGCTCTTTCTGTGGGAGAGAAAAAGAGGAGAGGCGTCTCCTACTGGGCGGCAGACAGGTCTCCAGAGCCCAGAAAGACCTTCCCCTGGAGCCCTTGTGGGTGGAAGCTGCCCGCTCCGAAGTCCTGCCATGATGTGGGGCCCAAGCACCCTGGTTCAGAGGTCACACTTTCCAAGCGACAGTGACAAGCAGTCCGGTAAGGGCTCCCACTCCTCAGACAGCTCTCTTCGTTTCTTATGCCTGCAATTACCTCTTCACACGCTACCCCTTCTCCTTTCTACCAACCCCCTCTTCAACAACCCACCTTTTCCACCAAGGCCCAGCCCCTTCCTCCCCATGCTGAAGCGCTAACCAAGCCTCAGTACATCTAACTGCAAAAACGAGCTACATCTCTTCTGCTTTTGTTGCTCCTTTCCTCCAACCCCCTCCCTGTAAGCTCCTAGAGGCAAGGACCGGCCCTCCATTTTTGCATGGATGGTGGTATATACAACCAAACATTTGCTGGGCTGGGCCACCTGCCATCTCGTCCCATGTGCTACCTGACCCCCTCCACTGGGGGGGGGGAAGGAGTCTGGTATCATATCACAAGGTTTGTATCCTTTAGAGGTTACCAGCGCCAAGGGAAGAACAAGATGATGGGCTGCTGGTCCGGCCACAGCTCCTCGTTCCAGTCATTTTCCTATTCCTTCCAGCTCTGGATGTGAGTGCAGGGGAGGGAGGGGGGAGGAATGCAGGCAGCACAGGGGAGCCTCTGGGCCGCAGCTCAGCTTTCCCGGAGTGTCCCCAGGTTGCACACATGAGGTAATGTTTGTGCATCTCGGCACTGCCTCGGTGGAGCTGCTTTCTCCCCAGACTCTCAACAAATAATGTCCTTAGGGGGATGCTGTTTTTGCCACCCTTCTCCTTCTCCCCCACCCGGGGGGAGGGGGAGGAAGGTCTGCCGCAAATGTTTGCGCCACGCGAGACGATGCTCTCGGTGCCGCTTTCCCAGCACTTCTGCATCCTCGTGAGCCGGCCTGGCTGTCAGCAGTGCTCCAACGTTAAAAACCATCTGCCTTTAGGGCCAAGATGCCCTTGCTTTGAAATCTTATTACAGCCAGACTTGGAAGCAAAGAGAGAGCGGACAAAAGGCATCGGAAGGGGACAGTGTGACCGTCAGCATAAACGGTGCGCCATCCATGTTAACCCTTTGCTTCCTTGACTTCAATGCTCCACCAGCAGAAGCAGAACCTTGCCTGAAGGTAGCTCGCGAGTCCACCACTCGGCCAGCAACAGGTGATGAAAGAAGGGCCACCCTCCCACCGCAAGAGCTGCTACTCACCAGCTTGGGCAGGCTCCTCCGGGAGAAGACACGGCGGGGGCAACGGAGGTGCAGGTGCGCCGAACACCAGCTTCGCATGTTCAGCCACTCCACGGTACGGGAAGGAAGGGGCCCCTCCTCACGGTGGAGCAGGATGAGCTGCTTCTGGGCTCGGACGGCCGTGTTCTCCAGCATCCGCTCCAGCTGGCAATGCAAAGAGCGCAGCTGACGCTACGTAACCGGCCCCGTCGCGCCTCAGCAGCCCGCGGCGGAAGAAGGCACGCTGGGGGTGTCAAACGGGGGGGCGACGGAGAAGCAGGAGGCATCCCCCACACCCCTCCTCGACCCCCACTTTGTCACAAAGCCTTTGACACCCCACGGGGACCAACTGCAGAAAGTGTATCGGAAGCACCTGCCTCAGCTTCCCCATTCATGCTGCCACCATGTTGCCCTTGTGCCGCCCTCTAAACTGGAAGCTCCTCAGGGCGGGTACCTGCCTGGCCACTCTATGTGACGCATGTGGACACGGTCAGTGCAACCTTCATCACCACCACCAAAATGCCCTGCCTTTGCAGCAAGGGCATTTCTGCACCGGGCGAGATCTGTGCCCTCAGAAACCGACCCACACCAAACACCCAATCGAAGCGGGACTGTGTACGAGACACAGATAAGGGTCTCCCGTGGAAGCACACATGGCTGGCTCTTTCCCTCTCTTTGCTTTCTCGGGTGCTCTTGCAAACAGCACAGGCAACACTCTGCAACCTTTAGGGCACGAAAGACTTTTGAGGGAAGCTGCCTTCCCCAGTGTCTCCTCTTTGGGGCTCAAAAGGCCAACTTGCAACACTGGAGGAGACAGACTGACATGTACCACCATGGCTCAAACCAAGCTCCTGGCAAGGGAGGAGGGGTCAACCCCACTGCCCCTGTGGGAACGCCTCACCTCTCCGACAGTTGGCTCCTGCTCCCCCAGGCCCACAATCAGGATGCAGTCAGCCTGCCGGATACAGCGCTGTGTCCAGGGCGTGAGGGTGCTGTCCGATTGGTAGAGCACAATGCGGTGCATGTCCTCCTGCTGGCCCAGCCAGCTAGACAGCCGGTACTCGTGGATGCTGAGGAGGAAGGAGGCAAAGCAAGCCATGAGATGAGGCTATTGGCCACTCCACAGCTTTGAGTTTCAGACAGGGACGGGAGGAAAGAAACACAGAAGGATGGTGATTTTGGGACACAAGAGCCATGTGCTGGATCAGGTCTGCCAGGCAGTTGGTTGAAGGGTACAAGTCTCCTACCCGTGGCCCCGTAACCTCATTTGCTGCCCTAAAACTCACTCCCTGCCCAACCCCATTCTGGAACCTGAGCCAGGCCAGAGACCAACACAGTGGCTGGCGCAGGAGTCTCCATCAGACCAGGCTGCCGCTGGGACGGCCTCACCTGCCCACCCGCTCAGAGCTTGCCCCTTCCGCAAAGGGCTTCCCCCGCCCGCCTGCTTCTCGTTCTTCCTGCCTTCCGTCACAGGAGTACATCTGCTAGTCGTTCATCAGACGTTTTGTGACAACTTTTTGAGAAGTCGGCAAAAACATCCACTCACTCAAAAAGCAGGGCCAATTAACCTGACAGCTGCCTGGTATTTCAGGGGCTTGACGAACAAAAAAAAAAAAAAAGCCGGCAGGAAATTAACGTGGGGTGCGCATAATGACAGTTTTTAAATATGTCCAATTTCCTCCACCTTGATTGGAGAAATCCAAGACTAGAAGGGCTGGGGTTTAATTTCCATTTCTCTCTCATTTGCATCCAGACCTGCTCCCAAGGCGCTCAGAGCACCACACCTCCATCCTATTTTATCCTCATGCCCAGCTTGGGAAATAAGTTCGGCCATGTGGCTTTTCCCAAAGCAACACAGAGCACCCCATTGAAGGAACAGCATTTGACTTTGGGTTACACCACCGTGGAGGATATTAAGCAAAACCACTGTTCCGGTAGTGGCCTTCAGTATCTCCTCTTCAGTCCAAAGGGATGGGATTTACTTCCACTGAAGCAGTACGTGGCCAGTCAGGACCTGGACAGGGGTCACTTGGGACCTCTCCCCTTCATACACACTGCATATGTCCATGGAAACATGGGACTGGTGCAAACACTGCCCATTGCAAGGGTGCTTCGTTAAGGGAAGAGGCCAAAGTCAGTGGTCAAGCCACTGTTTTGCACGCAACAGGTTTCCAGACTCAGCTTTGGCATCTCCAGGTTAACTGGGAAAGACCCATCTCTGTCTAACCCTGGAGAGCTGTTGCCAAACAGTGTTCAACAACACTGGGACAGACGGGCCAAAGGTCTGACCCGGTATACAGCAGCTTTCTAATTTCATCATCTCCCGAGTCTTCACCCTGCTTATCCCTGTCCAGATTTTGGTTTGTTGGTGCAACAGAGCCCAGGCAGCTGGCACAGAGAGGCTGCTTTCTTCTGTTGAGTACCCCAAGTCTTCCCTGTGGATGCATTCCATCCACACAAGGCTAGGTGAGGATCTTCAAGGTTTCCTCCAAGGTGTGTCGCATGCCATAGAGACCAGAAACCAGCCCCTCTCCAGGATTTCTTCTGCAACTTGAAGGGGTCCAAAGAGAATCGGTTACCTGTCCAGGGCTGCAGAACCAAGTTGCTGTTTGATGTTGTCACTCGTGAGCAGCAGGGCTGGACCTGAAAGGGCCGAGAATTGCAAACCTATTAAGCAGGGCTCTGTTGTTTGTTGCAACCAAGAGTTGGGAGTTCAGTACTCGCTATCACACGAACCTTAAGCTTTCACTCTGCAAAATGAACAAACAAAAAACCCATACGCGCACACACACCCCAAGACACTAGCCCTCATTGATCATACTGCAGAACTTTGCGTGAAGCTCAGTTGTTTGTTTTTTTTAGTGTTTCGGCAGACTTTCAAACCCTCCTGAGTATTTCTCTTTCCCTTTTTGAGGAACGAAATGGGAAGAATTGTAGCTCAGTGGAAGAACACAGTTGTGGATTTAGAAGGACCCCGTCCCTGGGACTGCAGGTTGGGAAAGGCCTGTTGGAACAGTGATTCAGGAACTCAGGACAGGGGCATGTTTTGGGGGAACCATTCCCAACATTCCCAGTTAACACATCTCAGGAAGCGGCGCTAGCAAAAGATTTCAGCTGGCGGTCATGGAAAATTGTCACCAGTCAGAGCATGCTAGTCCTCGTAGCTATAAAGATAAACTTGAAAAAGCAAGAAACCGGTGTTTGTGCAGAACTTGTGCTGACTAGAGTTTTGGGTCTCTTCATAAGTCTTGCAAAACAAGCGCACAAACAGAATTGGTCCCTGCACATATGGACTGGCTTAGTTTTCCCACACGCTTGTGGGCATGGAGGTCTTTGAAAGAGCAAAAAAGCGTCAACCCTCTCCTCCAGTTTAGGCAAGGACAAAGCATTACTAGAGCAGCTTTGCTCAAACTGTGGGTCAGGGCCTGTTAGGTGGATCGCAAGCCAATTTCAGGTGGGTCGCATAGCCATCACTGAAAATACAGAGCTGAAAATCTAGGGCACGAAGCTGCCAGGCAGGTCGGGCTCCTGGTGGGAGAGAGGAAGGGTGCTTTACACCAAACCCTAGTGATGCCACTGCATTTAGGCTGTAGTTATTCTATAACTGATATTGTAGTTTATTCTATACGGCCTGGTGCAGGAGGAGGTTCCATCATGGGGGTGATGCAGTGAGCTCTTGTGCTGGGTGACGCGAACACTGGTGAGGCCTTTGACACAGGCTACTTCCTGGTTGCTTAGAGGCTATTATCACTTGCCACAGGGAAGAATCTATATATACCCTTACACGGCTTTGCAACTAGGAGAAAAAAGAAGCACTTATGAAAGATAACTAAAGCTACGCACATCGGCTTAGCCCCGGCCTTTTGTTCATTTCACAGGTTCTCTGGGCACAGACTCTGAATACATGTTTTGTTGGGAAAAAACAAAAAAGCCCCTGAACTCGGTGTCCAAAAAAAGCAGCTTTCCCCACGGGTCAAAAGCGGCTTGCTGGCTGCCCTGCCGTCTTTCAGCCCTATTTTTATTTGCTGCTATAAATGTCACCAAGAGCCAAAGTTCTCCCTCCAGAGTAACTGCAGCTGTAAGACACGTCAAGGGGGAGGGGGAGATGGGGGTGGCTGAGGAAAGAAGAGAAGATGTGCGGGGAAAGCAAGGGATTAATGTCAGGCTGGAGAGAAAGGTCACTGATGATATTGACAGAAGTGCTCTCGTTGTAACAAAACATGAAATATAAGCCCTGCCAAAACTGCCACCAGCCGGCCGGAATAACTCATTTTCCTATTAACAAAACAGCAGCGTGGCTAGAAATTACAGTAACAAGCTCCTCAGTGCATGAATGTGCTTGGGGGGGGGTGCCCTGGGGGGGGGAAGGGGAGGCCAAATGAGGCCACTGCAGTGATCTAGGCTTCAGGGGGGGGGAGTCATTTGTTACAGAAATGTTTGTTTTCTGTGCTGTGTTGCAGCTTCCTTGATGGGAGCAGAAAAGGCTGAAGATCAGAGACAGAGCGGTAAAGTTTGGCTTAGTTAAATCCAACAATTAAGAACCAATTAAAAAAGGCAATACCTCACTCCCCAATTAATCAGGCAACAGGTTGTTGCTGTTTAAGAGTTGCTAATTATTTTAATTGTCAGCGCTTAGAAATAAATGGGCGAAGGGCACTACCTTTTCTTCCATCCTTCTTGGGAGAAAGGCATTTCATCTGCTTAAGGATGTCACTTGCTTAATGCTGTCGCTTCCGGCCCTCACTGGGTGCCATGAAGGCTAACTGGCCCGCTATATGAAACGACTTTGACACTCCTGATCTAGAGTCTCTCCAGGGCAGGGTAGGGCAGGAGGCAGCTCACTCAGAAGGGTCTTGTTGGTTGGCAACCTTCAGTCTTGAAAGACTATAGTATAAGCCTACAGCACCCGGTATTCCCATGCGGTCTCCCATCCAAGTACTAACCAGGTCTGACCCTGCTTAGCTTCTGAGAGCAGACAAGATCGGGCATGTGCAGGGTAACAGTTGCAGGAGGGCCTTACACCCCAGGAGCTTGTGTGCCCCCCTCCCCCCCATCCATAGGCAAAGCCATCTAAAAATGGAGGAATTTATTACTGGCAGTCCAACTGCGCTGCCCCCCACGGCTTCATGTGCTATTTGGGTGGCTGTTCCAGGCGCCAAAGCTTTGGGCAGTGAACAGAAGCGTGCGCCGTCTCCACAACTGCCGCCACCCGTTGGCTCCACAGCACATGGCAGACGCTCCCCATCTGCCGCCCTGCGGAGGACATGAAGCCACATCCGCCAGTAAACAACCTTTTTTCCTCCCACCTCTGGAGTCTGCATTGGGATGAGTCACTGCTCCAGCACATAAAAAAAGGTAGCAACGTGTGCCTCTCACATTCACACACACACACTCCCAGCCAGCAATCCGTGGCAGTGCAGTGGGGAGGGCACCCTCGGCTGTGACCTAGACTGGGAACGAAGGCCTGTCTGTTTTACACACACACACACACACACACACACACACACACACACACACACACATCTTGAAATGTAAGCTTCTTGCAATTTTTCCAGATCTATTCCAGATCCAGGTAAGGATCTCTCTTCCACCTGATGCCTCAATTGTTCCCATGGTTCTTGCCTCTCACAACCTGTGCTATGGATTTCTGGAGCTGCCTTATGTTTCTACCCCAGCCAGACTCTTGGCCCATCTACACTGACTGGTCCAGCTCTCCAAGGTTCCCAGGGCCTTGAGGGATGTGGTCGTACGGTGGCGATTAAGAGCCTGTGAAGAAAATCCAACAGGTGACTGCGCCGGTTGGAATCTCACCTCTGCACAAACTCTCATTTTATAGGATAGGGCCCAATCCCATCCAACTTCCCAGCACTGGCGCAGCTGTGCTGGGACAGAGCTGGGCCTTTTCGTGCCTTTGAAATAGTTCTGAACCACAGCACGGTGGCCAAAGGCAGGGCTGCTGCCAGAGGGGCCATTTTAGGAGACCTGCAGGGGACTCTGGTAGGCTGGAGGCGGGGCAGAGTTGCACACGTTGTGGATCCCTTCCATCCCAATCAGCGAGGGCTTCCAAACGGGCAGGGACTTGAGAGAGGGCAGATTGCAAGGAAGTCTTCCACAGACAGCAGTGCTCCTGGCTCTAGCTACTGCCTGGCCTTGATCTGAGGAGCTTATCAATTGCTAGTCAGTGTTGCCTTTGGCTTGGATCCAGAGAAGCAGGAGGGCACCTGGCCCAGGTCCCAAAGAGCGCTGGTAATTAGCTGTGGGTCAGACAAGGCCCATGCCCTCTCCTCCCCCCCCCCCCAAGTGCCTAAAGCCGTCAACAGGGATCAAGGAAAAAAAAATCAGCATCCATGCAAATTACAAGATGGGAAACGAACCTTTGGAAAGCATCACTGAGGCACTTTCCACAGAGCTGGCATTTGGCTCAAAAAACTCAGTCTAGCAACTGCACTCCCCCCACATAGAATGTTTCATGTGCCCCCTGGAGGGTAATCAGAGCCAGCTGCCTCCACAGCACGAAAGCTCAGAACCGTGCAAACCCTGGCACCTTCCAGTGGAAGCCTTGACACCATCTCACGCACAGGCACACCCCGTCTTACCAATCGCACAGAGGGCATGCTTGAGTTCCAGGGTGAAGGTGGAGAGGGGCACATCCTCCGACACGGGCATGATGGCGACAGTGGAGAGGTTGCTGGCGGGATTGTGGGCGTCCCACTTGCTGCCGGAAGTGTGGAGCCCGAGCGGGTGACCTGCTGTGGAAACAGCCCATCAGAAAAGTTGCGTGCTTCCCCCCTTGCTACAGGACAGTGCCCACCCGCAGAGATATTCTAAGACAGTGGCTTAGGAAGGCTGCTCCTCATGGCTCCAGCAAAGGAGTTTCAAGGAAAAAAAGAGGAAAGGGGTTGAAAAGTCAAGGCAGAAGCACACTGAGGCCACAGGTGCCACATATGCTCTCCAAGCAACTGCTTGAGATCACGTGGTTCTGTGGCTCCAAGGGCATTCAACAGAGCCGGGGGCCAAACCCTCCCCTCTTTTTGGAGTTCAGGAGCAGTTCAGGAGCCTCTTTTTGCCTAGCCACACGAGGAGGAGGAGGGAGAGGAAAAGAAGGCCATGTCCTACCCCCTTGCTGAAGGCTGCCAAGAATCTTCTCGCCCAGCAAATGGATGAGACGAGTCACAACCTGGCAGGAGAGGAGGATAAAAAAAACCAACAATAGCGAATTCAGACCGGGACCAAAGAGATACAACCACCAGCAGCAGCAAGACTGACAAGGGGGACAATTGGAAAGGGAGATGCGCAAGGGCCAGGGAGATTTGCTGCAGCACAATCATGTGTGTGAGTGTCCCCGAGACGTGACCTCTTTTGCCAAGGGTTTGCCACAGATCAGTCTTCCCCCCTTTTTTCCTCCTCCAAAGAAAAGCTTGTGGTGCCATCACTTCCCAAGACCCTGGAGACCCACCGAGGGTCGGACTCTAAAACATTCATATTCTCCACATGATTGAACACATACCCCCAAAGACCCCTAAGAGCAAGTCTACACCGACCCTTCCTTCCACAGACACCCCACACTTGTATCCTGACCAGTTCGGCCTTCATGTAAACAAAACAGTCAGAATGGACATTCTAGTCTTACTGGCTAGAATGCTGCTGTCAACTGAGTCAGGTCTGCCTTGCTCGCTCTTGACAACACTGACTGGCAGTAGCTCTCCAGCCTGACCTGGAGATGCTATCAGGAATTGCAAAAGCAGCCCCCCCCCAATGAGCTACAAGTCCCTGCAGAAGGAGGCATGATAGGACAGGTGGGCAACTTTCTGTCAACCACAGGGGTCTCCCATGCTTTCTTTGGAGAGCTTGGGGGTGGGGGTAGAGAGGGGCATACAAGTCATTATTGCCCACTTCATTACAACTTCACAGAGTAGGCTGGTCGCAGAAAGAGAGAAGCAGCAGGGAAGGCAAGCTCCCCGGGCTGAACAAGGACTTGAATCCAGGTCTGAGTGGGACATACTATCCAACACTCCATAGGGAATGGGGAACAACCAGGAACAATCCCTGCTACAGCCCCGTGTCATCCCCCACAGAGCAAAGAGAAAGTGCAAGGGCAGAAGACCTTAACTGATTTGCTTCGAGTCTGCGGAGTGCATCTTTTCAGAGCACGGGACTTTCTTTCAGGCGTGTGCCTTGCTTAATTGGCAGGTGAAATGCACAGGACTCCAGAGTCCCAAGGTCGGGGGGGGGCTGTGCAGGCCCCCACTAGCAGCCGCGTCCCTTCCTGTGACAACTTGCTCCAGAAGCAGCTCCAGCGAGCCCACGGCGGGTTGCCTGCTGCCACTGGGTGAGTCACTCTGTGGCTGCCATGGCAACGTGCGAGGAACATCAATTTCGGATTCGAGGGAGGAAAGTGGCACGAGAGTTCCTGGGAGTTGTCAGCAGGTACCGCGTAGCTCTCACCAAAAGGGCACGGTGCTCTTTTTCTCTCTCTCTACGTACGTACGTACGTGTGTGTGTGTGTGTGTGTGTGTGTGTGTGTGTGTGTGAGTGTGTGTGTGTATAGATAGATAGATAGATAGATAGATAGATAGATAGATAGATAGATAGATAGATAGATAGATAGATAGATATAAAAAAAGGGAAGGGGCTCCGCTGCTATTCTGCCAGAGAACACCCACCCACCCAGGGGCCCTGCCGATATTCCCAGCTGCGCATTCAGGCGCTTCCGACGTGGCTAAGAGGCATTTGGTGAACGAGCCCCACTGAAACAGGAAACAAAGCTGTGGGGGGGGGGGGGAGACTGAAAGCCACTGGGAAAAAAGATGAGAGAGGCACGCCGTCTTCTCTGGTCTCCCTCCTAGGCTGCCTGTGCCAAATTTAACCAGAAATGGCTCTGCTGAAACAGACCAATCTAGCCCAGCAACCCATTTCCTCACAGTAAACCCCCCCTTGTGACACGACAGCCCCCCCTCCTCCGTGAAGACTTTAAATCCCTTTCTGAAGTCACCTAGGTTGGTGGCCGTCGCCACAGTCCTGACTTGCAGGGTGGGGCCAGCCCTCCTTCCTGCCTGTTCTGAAGTTTCCTGCCAACCAGCTTCGCAGAGCGAGCCCAAGGATTGTGGGAATGGGAGAAAGGGCACTCTGCTGCCGACCAGATGCCCTGGGGTGCCCATGAGCAAGGCGCACAGGAAAAGGTCATCCAAGTGGAGTTTCATCTTCAGGGGTGGCTGTCCTCTGGTTCTGGTGCTGTACAAGAGGGAAAAGAACATCCCTCTATCCACCCCCTGCACCATTTCCTAAAGCCGGAAGTCTCAAAGGCGTGTCTCGACTCTTCCAGTTTCATGGAACCTGCGGCTTAGAAGCGACTCAGAGTGCTTCAAAGCACAACCCTGTCGGCCTGCAGAGGCCAAGCTGACGCTGCAACCGTGCCTCTTACGCCACCGCAAGACCTGCGCACAACCTCCAAGGACCTGTCCCCCTGCCGGGAAGGCACGGCAGAGCAATTCATCACGGCCCCTTGAGGTGCCTCTGGATTTATGCGCGGCGTTCACACAGTGGCAGGTTTTTTTCTTCCTCCCTGAGTTTAATTGCTGCACTGCTCCCCTTGTAAACCTGGGGGTGGGGTGGGCGAGCCCGCAACTGGGGGAACAAATGCAAAGAGAAGGCAGGTAACAAAGCATTGATCACGTTTGTCCCAAGAGGCTTTGGACTGCGAACCTAAGCACAAAAAAGAAGTTAATTGCTTGCATGGGTCAGAACGGTATTAATTAGGCGCTCAGAATACTGCCTCATATGGAGCTGGACTACAAGAAGTTATTTACTCCAACTCCAAGGGATCACACTGACTCTTATCTCCACTGCCTTTTGCAACCATACTGTTAACAGACACTGGCAACCGCTCTCCAGGGTTGCAGGCCTGTCCCAGGCCTCCCAAGAGATGCTGGCTGGGAATAGCATTTAGACCCCAATTTTTTTTCAGCCGAGTCCCAAAGCAGCTTAGAATTACAATCCCCGCAAAATATGTCACAGAGGGATTTTCTGGCAGTCTCTTGGGCTCCTGGAACCTGCGCTAGGTCCCGAGCCCTGTCTGGATGGGGGGCAGAAGCACCTGCAGGCGCAAAATTTGATTTTGTAGTACGGGGGAAGGTGTTAAAAATTTTCTACGCCACAGTGCGGCTCAACAGACTTTCAGACCGGTTTGGGATCTGGGAGGAAACACGGCCACCAAAGTCGGGGATGTAACAAGCAAGCACCAAGATGGGCCCTGCTGGATCGGGCCGAATGGGCCCCCCATTTAGCCCAGCCCTTTGATTCCCACAGTGGCCCACCAGCTCTCTCTTGGAAGCTCATAACCAGGAGGAAAAAGATCCACCTGCTCTCACCAACTCCACCCCACCCCCTGTGGCTCCCCTGCAAATATTTCAAGGCAGGCTGCCACTGAATCTGGAGAGACTAAAAACCATCAAGACTTGTGACCACTGGCAGGACTGATCAGACAACGATGCTCTATTTTCCATCAACACCTAAGCGGGGATTTCTCAAGGACTATCGAGTGCAAATCCGCACGGGAAGAGCATGATTTTTTTTCCCAACAACACACCTTCAAGCATCCTTGCAACGGAAAACTTTTTTTTCTTTAATTTAAAACCACATCAGAGTAGCACTCTTTCTCCCTCTGCCGTTGAACACCACCCTGGCAGGTCTCCAGCACTTGTCAGGAGGTGACGGTGCCGACTGAAAGCATGTTTTAAAGTCTATCGGTGCTGGTATATAGGGAAGTTGCTCTGACTTTTTAATCAAAACAAAGCTGTTTCGGGGAGGGGGTATGTAGGGGGGAGAGTGAGCGTACAGGCAAAACCCCAACACCTGTCAAACGGGAGGGGAGGGGAGGGAAAAACTCAAACACACACCCCTGCAGCCCAATTTTCATAAGATGACGACAACAAGCCAGCTAGAAAAATAATGCACAGATGGAGCTTCCATCTAAATATAGAGTTGCAAAAATGCCTTTACGAGATAAAGCTGCAAGCTGATTGCACACCAGCACATTCTTGGAGGTTAGTGGAAAATGTCACGGAAGGACGATGCCATCAAGGGCAGGCGGGGGGCAGAGAGTAATGGCAAGGCCAGCTGGCCAAACCAGCCTGGAGCCTAAGGAAGTGGGCAGAGTCCGCGTCTCCCGGCCCAGCCGGGAGAAAAGGTACAAACCCTTTTCTTTACCCAGTCTGTGGAGCTCCTCGCCACAAGAGGCACCAGGCCTGGTTGCCTTGAACAGGGGATTGGAGAGATTTCTAGAAGAAAAGTCCACCACAGATTACAAGCTGCGATGGGTATGTGCGACCTCCCGGTTTCAGAAGTAGGCCATCTCTGAATGCCAGATGCAAGGGAATTTAGCATACAAATGACATTCAGGCATTCAGGCATACAATAGGCATTCAGAGACAGCCTATTTCTAAAACCAGGAGGTTGCATATACCTATCATGACTTGCAACCTGTGGTGGACTTTTCCTCCATCAATCTGTCCTTTTGAAGGCATCTAGGCCAGACGCCATCACCACGTCAAGGAGTTCCATAGACCAGTCTTGTGTGGTGGTGGGCTACCGTTTCATAACAGGAAGCTGGACTAGATGGGCCCTTGGCCTGATCCAACAGAGGTGGTCTTATGTTTTCAGTACTCATGGTCACGGTTCCTAGGTCCGCATGCTTTTGTTGCACCAGGCTAGTGACTATCAATCTAGTGGTTGGGTTTCACAATACAGCGAGCTTCAGTTTAAAAGCTAGAGATACCACTCCCCGGCATTCAGAGACAGCCTATTTCTAAAACCAGGAGGTTGCATATACCTATCATGACTTGCAACCTGTGGTGGACTTTTCCTCCATCAATCTTTCCTTTTGAAGGCATCTAGGCCAGACGCCATCACCACGTCAAGGAGTTCCATAGACCAGTCACACATTGGGCAAGTGAATATTTTTGTTCTGCTCCAACTTTCCCAACAGTCAATTTTCACAGTCACTTATGATAATGTTTCCCAAACAAGACAAAGAAGTTAAGAGGATAATTTAACCTAAGGAAGTTCCTTCTCTCGCACCTGACCCAGGTCCTTACCTGCGGGAATTTGCGCTTGATAGACGTCAGTGCCCCCTCCGGAAGCTTGGCCAACTCAGAATCGCGAACTGCATGGACCGTTGTCGCTCTGGGTTGGTGAGTTAAGGCCTCGACCTGAGACCAAGAGGTGAGTGTGTGAAAAAGAAAGTTATTGTGGAGGTGATATAGCAGCACTGCTGAGGCATAAAGCCCCTCTAAGAGGCAGTGGTGTCACTGGGGGGTGCGGACAGCACTAGGTAACGCGGGGGGGGGGGGGTGACACCACTACTGGCCAAAACTGTGAAAATCTCGCTACTATCAAGTTATACCATCATGTTATACAACACTCGATGGGTAACTTAATGCAGAATGCAATGAAATAAACTGCGTTGAAATATCTATATCCTATCAAGAATTATAGCCAAATAACCAGAAAACACAACTGCCTTAGGTAACAAAAAGTAGATTTTTAAAACTCAGAAATGACCAAGGAGACTGACTGTTCTGAGAGCAAATGAGGTGTTATGACGACACAGCAGGGAACCAATAAGGTGTCTGTATGAGTTGTGGGAATGTCATCAGATTGGCCACTGGTTTTTTTGAGGGTTACCGATTTGGGGTGTGTGTCGCCACTGCATGTAGGCTGTGTGTATGATGTCGTAATTTATTCAGTACGGTCTGGGACGGGAGGAGGTCCACCATGGGGGTGACACAATGATGTCTTATACAAGGTTACGTATACAGGGTTGCCCTTTGCCAGAAGAGAAGCTGTCCCAAACCGCCGCAGGACCCAGATGTTTCTGCGTTTTCATTAGCTCGGCCTTAGATTGCCGACACAACAGACCGAGACCACTGCATTGTTCTTTTATTATGGGCATATGCGGCTACCGGGGGGGGGGGATCACGGGGTGGGCAGAAATGTAGGGCTACAATCCCACTGTTACTGTTTATTCATTTTATATTTGTGGAGACCTGGGTGATTCTCTTCTCCACCCCCAAACTTAGAACTCAAAAAAAAAAAAAAAGGAGCGATGCTTGGTCCCCTTCCCCTTTGAAACCATCCCTCCCTGCATCTGTTTGCCACTTCCAAAAATACAACGTGCTGCGGGCGAGTTGTCACTTAACGAGGCCGCGTACTGAGCCGGGCAAACGTCACCCGTTGCCCAGAGGGAGGTGCCGACATTTCCCCCCCACTCAGCAACGCGGCTGGGTTTCTGGAGTCGACGTGCCACCAGAGCCCCGGCAACCAGGGCGAAATCCCACACACCATGAAGCGTGGCAACAGGGGCGAGCCAGCTGAGCGCTTAGCAACTAATGGACTCCCGGGAGGAGGCGGTCATCACTTGCACTTGGGTCCACTTCCCTGAGGCAAGAGGAGCTGATAAAAGAAGATGGACGTGTGGAAAGAACATGCATTATGCAGAAAGACAAGATTCAACTGAAAAGGATTTACTCCTTCAAAAGGGGTGATCACACCCTTCCCAGCAGCTGCCTCTCCTGAAAGCAAGGCTGGAAAAAACAAAGTTTGGCCCATGTTGTTAACTCCTGTCCTCCGCAGAACAAAAAAAAGAGGATTAAAAGATTAGGAGGGGATCATGGGGAAGAGTACAGAGGAGTATGGAAGGAAAGAGAGAAAGATGTGCCTGTGTCACAGAAGCCTTCCAGTTGGCCATCTCCTCCTTCCTAAAAGCACGTCTGGGAAGGCGACGACAGATGGCCTCGGTTTGTTCTACCCAAGTGGTGTGGCGTGGCTCGCTTGGGGAATCCTTGGCCATGAAATAAGGCAACAGCCACTGGCTTCAAAAGGGAATTGCAAAGGAGCCCATGGAAGACCTTCCAAAAAATCCTGCACACTTCCTCACCTGGATCAAGGTGTAAAGAACAGGCTGTTGTAGAGGTACCTGTTGGCAACCTTCAGTCTCGGAAGACTATGGTATCGCGCTCTGGATGGTGCTTCTGGCACAGCGTCTAGTGTGGCTGAAAAGGCCGATTCGGGAGTGACAATCCCTTCCACGCTGGGAGCAAGTGTAGTGTGCCCCTGGTCTGTCTCCCTGGCTGTGGGCCTTCCTTCTTTGCCTCTTTGCCTCAGTTTGTTGGCCAAGTGTCTCTTCAAACTGGGAAAGGCCATGCTGCACAACCTGCCTCCAAACGGGCCGCTCAGAGGCCAGGGTTTCCCACCTGCTGAGGTCCACTCCTAAGGCCTTCAGATCCCTCTTGCAGATGTCCTTGTATCACAGCTGTGGTCTACCTGTAGGGCGCTTTCCTTGCACGAGTTCTCCATAGAGGAGATCCTTTGGTATCCAGCCATCATCCATTCTCACGACATGACCAAGCCAACGCAGGCATCTCTGTTTCAGCAATGCATACATGCTAGGGATTCCAGCTCGTTCCAGGACTGTGTTGTTTGGAACTTTGTCCAGCTGGGATTTCTCTCTGTCCTTTCCAGAGAAGCTGTTGGTCTGATCTTGGAAGCTAAGCTAAGCAGCATCAGGCCTAGTTAGTACTTGCATGGGAGACTGCCTGGGAATACCGGGTGCTGTAGGCTTATACCATAGTCTTTCGAGACTGAAGGTTGCCAACCATTTGTAGAGGGTACATCTAGGGGAACAAAATGCGGAGTCCAAGCCAAGGCAAGAGGCAAGCATTTTGGTCCCTGCTCACAGTGACCCATTAATATACCCGTATAATATATATGACCAGGATGTCGAGGACCAGTCACTCCTCATAGCTCAGCTGGTTGACTCTCTGCAGACGTGGTGATGGCTGAGAGGAGGAAGTGATGCCCCCTCCCCTGCCAGAACAGTCCTACCTCTTAACTCTTGGGAGCACAGACCTGATAATCCACTCCACAAGCTGTGATGTGAGCTCCTGCAGAGGCCTCTTTGTCAGCCGTTCTGGCAAGCTGGCGTTCCCTTAATGCCAATGGTCTTGGCCACATTCGTGCTTGCAGAACAAATGCTGGCCCGGTGTCGGCACGGCCCTGCTACCTTGGCAGGGAGGTTGGCTGTGCCAGTGCTTTTCCAAAGAGACACGCTGTACTCTAAAGGCAGCACAAGGCCCCCTTGGCAGTTCCTCTTCCTTGTTCTGTCCATCAGCTAGTCAGGACTCTGCGTGCTGCTCCTAAGAATCCCAGCAGGCCCTCAGTCGCTGGAGTCAGAACCAGCAAGACTGAAGAGCATCAGAAGAGAGCTCTGCTGGGTCAGACCCAAAGACCCAGCACTCTGTTTCCCCACTGCCCATAAGCAAGATGTGATGGCGATGTGGTAGGGTGCCTGATCGTGGGCACTGGGATGGTGTAGGGGAAGGACTGGATGAAGGCAGTTAGATTTGGCCAAGACAGCCCTTTTGGACAGGAGACCTGTGAATCTGGGCGTGGCCTGTCAGCCTCTTCTAGGTGGGGTCCCACACCTTCTGAAGAACCAGCCTGGGAGTGTCCCTGCCCCTAGTTGTCCAGGTGTTAGCTGTGGCCCAGAGTGCCTTTGCCCAGCTCAGGACGCTGCACCAAGCGTGTCCTTCCTTGAATCAGTCAAACCTGGCTATGACGAGTTAGGCATTGCTTACTTCACGACTGTCACACACTTTAGGAGGGGATACCTTGGTTTCCCCTGGGGGCTGGGGATAAGAATAGGCCCTCAGTTTGGCTGTACTTGTTGTAAGGCGACTAAACAGCCACCAGGTAGATGGGACTCGTCAGCCTGGGAAGGCAGCTCATCTGAGAGAAGGAAAACTCTGATCCCAAACCTCCACTGCCTCGTGGCTACATCCAGTTATGGAAAAGGCTTCAGGAGTCAACCTCGAGGCAAAATCCGGAGCCGGAGTCCCTGAGGCAGTTCATGGCTGAACACAGTCACGTTCTGGAAACTCCTGCGACGTCGCTGGAACCAACCGTATTGGCCTCTGCCTTTCCATTGGACCATTTCAGCGACGTGGAGAGGGGGGATTTGCTGCATGGGTAACAGCCTATCCTCCATACCTACTTTACCCAGGCTTTGCGCTCTGGAGAGGACACTGTTCCAGAACCACCATTGAGAGCGTGACACCATAGTCTTCCGAGACTGAAGGATGCCAACAACAACAAAAAAACAACCTTGGTTTAAGTTTTATGGGGGTCGGTTATTGCTATTTTTTATCTTAAGGTGTAATCTTTGGTTTCCGTTGTAGCGTTGTTCAATTTTGACTTTCGGAAGCCACCTGAGCCCCTCCCTATTGCAATGGAGAAAGGCAAGCTTAAAAAGTCTGGAGGGCAGAAAGGGAAGCAGGCTTCATTTGGAAGGTGAAATGGAAAGCGTCGGCCAGCACTGAGGTGGCGGGAAGAATGAGAAGAGAGGGAGGGGACCCCCCATGTCCAGTGCTGGGCACCTGCTAATTCGGATGTTGAGTAAGGCACACCCAGCAGGGCTCACGGAAGATTGACGACGTCAAGCTAATCTCGCATCCTTTTACGGATAAGTTAATTGGCTTCCTGTTTGAGCTCGCGTTCCCACTTGGGTTTCAGCAGAGCGTTTGATCAAGGACTGCGCAGGAAGTTGCTGCTCACCCTGTACGAGAACTGGGAATTAATTGTTGGCATTAATTTCTTGAGGGTCACAGCTTTTGCTGCCAGTTAAAAGAGATATTTAAAATTCTTTAAATTATCAATCGCCCCCCCCCCGGCCCTCTTTTGAAACCTGATTGAATATTGCTCTCTTTTTAAATGAACGGCACAGAATTAAAAATATTTAACGTGCATAAAACACTTTTGAGGTCCTGATCCTATCCAACTTTCCGGTGTTGATGCGGCCGTGCCAACGGGGCATGCGCTGCATTCTGTGGTTGTGGGGGGTGGGGGCCAGTCACAGAGGCCTCCTCAAGGTAAGGGAACGTTTTATCCCTTACTTCAAGGCTTCATCGGCCTGCAGATATCAAGGGCCCACAGACAGGGAAAGAGTGGGAGGGAGCAGCCGCTTTTCTGCAGAGCTGGGACTCACCTCTGCCCTGAACTAACTGCATGGCCACCCTGATCTCCTGAGCCATTCTCACCTTTTCTGCTCCTGCAGTTATGGGGGGGGGGGGGAGGCCAAGTCAGCCTGAACCTGAGTAGAGAGAACAGGAGGATGGAGAGACCTGCTCCTTTGTTCCAGGGTGGAAAACCTACATGAAAGCCCATCCCTGCCAAACAGCTTCGGGAGATCTGAATGGCAAGTAGGTTGGAGAGAAATCTGTCCCATAAAATAAAACTAACAGCTGCCAACGACCTTTAATATGAACGAAATGACTCCGGAGATCAGAAATAATCCTCCCCCACCGCACTGCCTCCAGTTACAGGGTTCCTCGGATGCCGTATGCAGAAATGCTTACAGAAATCAGAAGCAGCGGAAAGGAATCGCACTGACTGAGCCGTTGCAAAACCATGCTGTGGCTGGGATCCAAAGAACTACTTTGGGTGCACTCCAAGATCGCCTGCAGGTGACGGTGCTCGTGTGAGACTTCCAGCCATTTTAAAAATGTCGCCGTCGGGCCATAAAACCCAACTCCTGTCGTGAAAGTAGTTGGCTGCGCGGCACAGAGGCTGCTGTTTTGAGAGTGCCTCCCCGCAAGCCCTCTGGAGGGCACAATACAGAGCGTGCATCTCCCTGGATCCGGGCCAAACAAACGTGAGTGGTCCTTGTCACTTGGGTGTCAGCTTCTCCCTTGCCTGTCCTCTCCCTCCCACCCCCGCTAATATTTATGAGTTGAATTAACAGGAATGTTTAGAGCTGGCCATAACAGCCCTCTCTCCTGGAGCGTAAAATGGAATTCGCTGCCTCAAGGGCTGGCTCAATGCGGCATTCACTAATTTAATTTCATCTTCGGGGCAATATATCACCGGCTCCCGGGCTGGGTACTGCCGCGGAAGTGCCTTTGAGATCTTCTCCTGCAGAGTTTACCGAGAAGGAGATTGCCTATTGTCAGAAGTATCAGTACCTTGGGCTTATTTGTTTAAAGTAAGACAGACTGACCTCACACACACGTGAATTTCTGCTGTACTTCCTAGCCAACCAAAGGCCGACAGCTGCTGGGACCTTGCTGCGCCCTTTCAGGAAGCAAGCCATGCTGCAGATTGAAGAACGGCCCCTAGTTCCAAGCCTTGAGCTGTGGATGAGGATCTTTCTTGCAATCAGGAAATACTTCATGCAGCTACAGCGGCTGAAGTGGCACAGCGGGCTAAGAGATCGGGACGCAAACCAGGATTTCCCCAGTTCGATTCTCAACTCTGTCAGCAGACAATTATGTGACCTTAAGCAAGCCACTCTGGGGGCCCTGGCTGAGGCTGAGTGGCTTGCTTAAGGTCAAATCAGACAAATCAGAGTTCGGCATCCCAGAAAGCCGTGGATAAGGAGGGCCCAGTGTACATCAAATACAACGTGCGTGAAACTGCATGTTCAGAAAGGGTTATACAAATGCCAAGCCTCAACGTCTTCATCGCTCAAACTGGGACCTGCTGGTCTCACCCACCTCTAGGCCATCGGAACTTGTGACATCTCAGAATGTGAGTTTTCAGCCAGTCAACTCCCTAAGGTGCTTCAAAGCAACTGCGAACAGACCTCTCCCCGACACAACAGCCTCTTACCACGCCAATCAGGTCCCCGCGGCCGTATTCCCCCGTCAGCTGCTTCTTCCCGTCGTCCATCCTGATGACGGAGCGGAGCCGCCCGTTCAGCACAATGTAGGTGCAGTCTGAGTTGTCGCCCTGCCTGGGAAAAGGAAGAGCCCCGCGTGCCCTGGTTAAAGCGGGAGGCTTTGGGTGTTACAAGCATGAACTAGGGTGATCCCAACATTCTTTCCTCTGCTTTCTAGAGAACTCAGAATAATCTAGAAGGTCAATGGTTGGGACCAGAGAGGACACAAGGTGCTGGCCTCAGTGACTGTACCACTTCAGATGGGGGGGAAGAGAGAATATCCCACTGCAACTAAAGGTTAGGTATGTGTAGCTGAAACAATATATTCCTTCCTCGTTTGCCCTTGTCTCCCTCTCCCTTCACAGTATCTACACTGTAAGGCCCTCGAGGCAGAGACCACGCCTCTCATTCTTTCTAAAGCCCACATAGATGAAGGACACTTAAATATTCACCTGTGTAAAAATCCAACACAAAAGCCCCCTCCCTACGCAAGCAAATCTTGTGCATCTGGAAAGCAGAGCTAGAACCTCTCCCCTGTGAAAGGCAAACTTGCCGCCTACCAGGAACTTTAAATTTATATTTTTATTGCAATTTTGGCATTAAAAATACATAAGGCCAGAACAGTCAAATTAAAAACACAACTGAGCCAGCCAAACAAACGTCAATCACCCAGTGCACATTTCCAACCTCCGTTGTTATGGAATACAGAAGAAGTTTAAATCAAGTGCTTTCTATTCAGGTCAGTGTTCTGGAAGCGAGCCCTGCTTGTGGCCCAAAGGGATACAGTCACAAGAGAGCCACAGGACACAGAGACACATGGCATCTCTGCGTGCGCAGTTCCAAAACAAAGAGGCCCTACAAAAGCCTCTTGGCTGCCCTGTCTAAATAGACCCAACTCAAACTGCCGGGTCTCTGTCACGCACCAAACCCAAGGAGAGCACGGGCTGTTAGCCCAAGAGCGTCAGCTGTAGGTGCACAGATAGTAGAAAGGTGCAGGGGAGGAGTGAACACGGGCTGAGGCATCCTCACATCAGAGACAGGCGCAGAAGCTCTTGCTCGGAGGAAAGGGCTTTATAGGGGCTGCTGGCCTGAGATTGGTCTGGGAGTGTCAGCTGACTGAATGCTCAGACCAGAACTGCAGTCTAGATCAGGGGTGTCCAAAGTTTTTGGCAGGAGGGCCACATCGTCTCTCTGACACTGTGTCGGGGGCCAGGGGAAAAAAAAGAATTAATTTACATTTCAAATTTGAATAAATTTACATAAGTTTACATAAATGAATATATTAAAGATGAACTTATATGAATGAATGAAGGTCTTGCAATAGCTCAAGGCCTATAAAAGGCCTTGCACAAAGCAAGCTGGCCTTTTCGTTACTGCAGCTACTGCATCACAGATGTGAAACAACAAGCAGTGGAGGGAGCCCTCATCCCACAGCTAATGTGAGAGGTCTAACAGTTGCCCTCATGCTGAGAGCAGTTGCATTGGGCCAGTGCGGGCTCCAACAAATCTCCAGAGGGCCAGAGGCTCATTGGAGACTGGGGGCTCCCTGCGGGCCGCATTGAGAGGCCTGAAGGGCCGCAAGTGGCCCCAGGGCCAGGGTTTGGGCACCCCTGGTCTAGATGGTGCCCGGAAACACAGAGCTCGCCACGGACAGAGTGCTAATGGGCAACAGCCCTATCAAAACAGACCCTCACCTTGTTCGTGAACCTACCTGTAAACAGCCCGCCCAGCTTCCACTTCCATCCAGTCGAGAGCAAAGTCGATTTGCCGGACAAAGGACGACATCCTTTTCACTACGGTGCGCGCCACGCCCAGGACGATGGTCGGTTGCTCCCGCATGATCCTGGAAGGTAAGGCCTGGCCATGAGGGGAAGGGCCGCAGTTTTAAGCGCACACAGACTCCGGCTCAGAGCTCTTTTGGGAAAAGATGCTGGGAGTTGCCATTTCCCCCAGAACACCCAGCTGGTAAGGAACAGGCCCAGTTGCCTTGACTACTCTTCCTTTGGGGACTTCAAGTCTAGGCTGGCCCGACTGTGAGGCCAGCACTTCAGGCTCCCCAGGACTCCACCATTTCTCCTCCACCTGCTTCCTAGAAAGGCAGTGGAAGAGGCAGCACAGAGGAGAGGACAGTGGTGGGCTTGACCCCTAAATATGAGCTCCCAGGTCTGCAGAGAGGCATTTGCTGGATGATCTTGGGCCAGCCCTGTTCCAGGCAGTTTTCATAAACCAATACACACTAAAAACACAAGAACAATTTTGTTTTTTTTTTAAGTCTAACGGCAGCAAAACAAGAAGCCCACAACAGGTTAGGAGTCAAACATCAGACAGAATTCATTTCACTCTTTAAGCGAGCCTGCTTCCATTTTCGTTGCACCACAAACTGACTTTAATTAGCTTTAATTAACCTGCTCCCCTGGCTGGTTTCTGTGGCTCTCTAGGGAGCCGCAGCTTGCAGTTTGAGAACCACTGCTCTATACCTCCTATGGCCTGGCTCGCATGGGCTGGATTCCTCACTTTATGACGTGCACAAGGGCAAGGCAGCTGTTTTTTGGCTGAGTAGGGCCTCTCTGCAGGAACGAGGAGATGCACAAGAGGGCCTGCAGCGCCCAACAGTCGTTCCACATTATGGCCTGCACAGCCACCCCTTCATAGCCTGGGACAAAACCCAATAAGGACCACCTGCTTCTACATCAGCTCTCCAGCTTTTGAGATCCACCACCAGGCCCTCACTAGCACAGATATGGTTGGCAGGTTCCAGAGACAAGGGGTCCTTCTGTTGCAGCACTCATTTAAGAGTTTTCTAAGGGAAAAACTGAGCACGTTCAGAAAGCTCTCCCCTTCTGACCTCTGCCGTGGAGACTGCGTCTACTGAAACTGTTGCTTTCTCTGTTTTTTTTCTATTTTTGGAGGACTGCAGATTCGATGTTAAGTATTTCAATTTATTGTTTTGTGTTTGATAATTGTGTGTGCTGTTTGGGGGATGTAAATCCATCCAAAGGAATAAAAATATCTGGAGGCAAAGAGATCTGAGCTTGGCCAATGACAGGATGGAAGACCGTCTCTGGGCACACCTATCTGCCTGCCGTCTGCCAGTCTTGTTGGCTGCACATCTGGTAGCAGAAAGCAAACGGTCTAGCTGTGGGGGACTGAAACCTCCCCTCTTACTGGAGTTTAGGGCCCTTACAGCAGACCGGAAAGGCTCAAGGCAGCCAAGCAGAAAACTGACAGACAGAAATGGAGGAAGGTGTATCTTGGCAAGGCAGGACAGGTGCCCTGGATGCCATGGGGGAGAGGGGCACCAGATGTGGACTTAACGGACAGCAAGCAGAAGCAGCAGTGCCCCCCATGTCCATGGTGCTCCAGGCAGTTCCCAGCTCCCCCAGGGGGCACTAGCAGCTTCATGCTCCCCCATTCCTTCCCGAGTGCCACCTCCTCCGGGGAGAACCCAGAAGTGACTGCCTTGCACTGCCTCCACACCTCTCACCAGTCACAGACCACAAAGTTTCACAGTGACTTCCCTTGCGCCCCACACGCCTCGGTGATGGCTTAATTAGATGCTGGCTTCAAGAGGCACGGCCCCCACCCTGAGCTGCAGCAGAGGCAGGCGGCATTTAGCACGTCACCGCTGCGAGTTCAGGGGAAGCGTGCAATTAGCCAGCACCTGCCCTGTGCGCTTCAGTGGCGTGCCAGTTCCAGCATGTTGGGGGGGGGGCTGCGCCACATCAGGCTTCCTGCCTTCGTTGGGCTGCAGCTGAGCTGGAGGCAGGGCCCGGCTTGATAGGGCTGTTTTCTTCCTCCCCAGCTCCCACTCCGAGGCACTTGTGGGGTGGGGAGGAGAGGACAGAAAGCACTAAAGCAGGGCTCTCCAAACTTACCCGGGCTTGTGACACCCTCAAAACCCAGAAGAGGCGACAATGCAAAACCCATTGTGTGATGACATCATTGCCACTTCTAGGTTCAGAGGGCATCAGAGGCTTCAAAACAGTGGCAAGGGGACCAGGGTGGGTTAGAGGGCTTTTCCCAGCTCTGCTAGCACCGAGCCTCCTGTTGCAATCTGAAGGTGCAAGCTGCTGTCTCTGTGTCGCGTGACGCCCCGGTAACTGCCTGGCGATGCCACAGGGCATCATGACACATGCTGGGGGGAATACTGGACCAAAGGTTCCCAACGTTAACTCGAAGAACGTTTCAGAGGCTTTTTACCTCTGAAGGCTGAAGAAATCCTCTTGAGGGAAACATGTGTTTGAATATCAGATACACAGAGAGCGGGGGTGGGGGGACATGACGCAAGATTTACAGTGGTCAAGACATCAGTGGACACATAAAGCCATGCCTTCCTCTCAAGCCTTTAGGGATTGAGAGGCTACAACGGTCTAAAAATTTCAGGTCAGTAAACCCTGAACATAAATCTTGAACCACACAGTATAGGGTACGTGCAGCCTCTGAAACCTTGTTGACCTCTATAGCTCTGACTTTAGTATGTTGAAAGGAGACGCCCTGCCATTCTTATGCCAGTCACAGAAAGGGGACCAATTCACAATGGCTGCGAGATGCTGAGACTGCAGGTGAGGCTCGCAGGGGGCTTTTGCCCAGCCTTGCCCAGCTTCCTGAGTTAGCCCAAAGGTTTGACTTCTGCAACCAAACCTGGGACGCCTTAAGTTTGCTCTAGCAGATACGCATCAAGGACTCACTCGTAGAAGTGAGACTTGGAAATGGCCAGGAAGCTGCAGTCACGGTTGGCCTTGATAGTGAAGATTAGGGGCTCCCCAGTGAGGACGGCCAGCTGCCCCACCAGCTCTCCAGGGTGGGTGATGAACAAGCAGGTCTCCTCTTCCGAGTCGATTTTCCGCTGATACACGTGTAGCGTCCCTGAGATCACAAACCGGATGCTGACGTCCTGTGGGGATAGAGTCAGAGTCCTTGCAGCCTTTGCAGTTCCCCAAAATCACACACCAATTCCCTCATGATGTGCCTGTCTGCAAAGTCCATGCCAGATTTTGGGGAAAACCACCTCTGATCAAAGACAATCAAATGAGAAACATGCACATGCACTTTGCCTGGCCTTGCAGACATTAAGAACATAAGAACAGCCCCACTGGATCAGGCCATAGGCCCATCTAGTCCAGCTGCCTGTATTTCACAGCGGCCCACCAAATGCCCCAGGGAGCACACCAGATAACAAGAAGACCTGCAAGGCCTCCTGGGAATTGTAGTTAAGAACATAAGAACAGCCCCACTGGATCAGGCCATAGGCCCATCTAGTCCAGCTTCCTGTATCTCACAGCGGCCCACCAAATGCCCCAGAGAGCACACCAGATAACAAGAAGACCTGCAAGGCCTCCTGGGAATTGTAGTTAAGAACATAAGAACAGCCCCACTGGAGCAGGCCATAGGCCCATCTAGTCCAGCTTCCTGTATCTCACAGCGGCCCACCAAATGCCCCAGGGAGCACAACAGATAACAAGAGACCTGCATCCTGGTGCCCTCCCTTGCATCTGGCATTCTGACATAACCCATTTCTAAAATCAGGAGGTTGCACATACACATCATGGCTTGTACCCCGTAATGAATTTTTCCTCCAGAAACTTGTCCAATCCCCTTTTAAAGGCATCCAGGCTAGATGCCAGCACCACAACCTGTGGCAAGGAGTTCCACAGACCAACCACACGCTGAGTAAAGAAATATTTTCTTTTGTCTGTCCTAACCCGCCCAACACTCAATTTTAGTGGCTGTCCCCTGGTTCTGGTGTTATGTGAGAGTGTAAAGAGCATCTTCCTATCCACTCTGTCCATCCCCTGCATAATTTTGTATGTCTCAATCATGTCCCCCCTCAGGCGTCTCTTTTCTAGGCTGAAGAGGCCCAAACGCCGTAGCATTTCCTCATAAGGAAAGTGCCCCAGCCCCGTAATCATCTTAGTCGCTCTCTTTTGCACCTTTTCCATTTCCACTATGTCTTTTTTGACATTGCTACTGACCAGGTCACCCTGTCAGCCTGAAAACGACCTGCCAGCCTGGATCATGAGCACACTGCCCTCAGAAGTATCAGCCACCGCATGTTCAATTCTACTTGGCTTGGCACACTCTCACAAGTGGTTCTTTCCTCATAAGGGAAGCCAGAAAAACCAGCCTAGACGAACACTGCCAAGACCACTCTTAGAACGACTGCCTTGGAGTGCAAGGGCCTTCCCGTGGGGCGCACTCCCAGGCGTGCATGTGGGGGCCATTAAGTCGGTGATAAATGCCTGGCTATTGTACACACGGCCCCCTTGAGGGTTGTGAGATGACACTCTTTATGGCAAGGGCTGCGGCTTTGGAGCTCCACCTGCAAATGCCAGAAATCCCCAAATGAAGAGGAAACAGCTGTGGCTTTACAGACCCCCTCCCACAGCTGGTTCTACAAAGTCACACGCATACACAAAGGTGGGGGGGGGAATCTTCTCTGCTGTGAACATTTGAATCTATCCGGCAACTAAAAACAGTGACCCCTTTCTGGGTTAGGGAAGGTTACCTTAGAGCCCTTCTCTCTTCCAAGCCAATTTTCTAGATATTTTGGGATTCTTTTCCAGAAGGGAAGCATTTATGACAGGCACTTCCTGCCTGCAGCTGGAAGTGGGGAGGTCCAGCAAGAGCTGCACCCCACAGTGCTCCTCCAACATAGAGGCACAAAGCTGCTTCCCTCCCCCACACACACACAGACACTCACTCTAGGGCAAACCCAACACCTGAGACACACAGTCAACCACACAGTTTCTCTCGCATAAGTCTCAACTGACTTCTTCATAATAAGAGCCAGGAATCTTAATACCAAAGGGAGAAGTGGCAAGTAGTGATGGATGAAGGGGAGGGTGATGGATGGAGGGGAGGGACCCCCTCCATGTTGCCCACTCCCTGGCACTCATGATGGTTTTCCACGGACAGCTTAACCAGCCCCACAGTGCTCCTCCAACATAGAGGCACAAAGCTGCTTCCCCCCCCCCCACACACACACAGACACTCGCTCTAGGGCAAACCCAACACCTGAGACACACAGTCAACCACACAGTTTCTCTCGCATAAGTCTCAACTGACTCTGCTTCATAATAAGAGCCAGGAATCTTAATACCAAAGGGAGAAGTGGCAAGTAGTGATGGATGGAGGGGAGGGACCCCCTCCATGTTGCCCACTCCCTGGCACTCATGATGGTTTTCCACAGACAGCTTAACCAGCAGAGCATCGTCACCACCGCAGTCCCATGGGGGGGGGTGTCTTCTAATTTTCTCACCGATCCAGGTGGCTTCAAGAAGAGGGTTAGATAAGTTCATGGAAGAGATACTGATGATTGGCCACTGCAGGAGAGAGGAGGCTAGACCCAACAGCCTTTCTGGGAATGGTTGAACAGGGCTTTCCTTGCGTTCTTAGAAGCCGGGGGTGCTCACCTGGTCTCCCTGCCGCGACACCACTGTCCCTGGGGTGACCTGGTGCAGCGTCACTTTTCCATGCAAGAGGGAGGGTTCCTAAAGCAGGAGAGGGGAAAAGAAAAAAAAAAAAGATGCGACCTAAACGAAGCGCTGCAAACTCGGCACCCGTTGTAATTTCTGCAGGGCTTAAATATCCTTATCCTTCCCTGTACCTGTAAGCCTAAGTAAACGCCAGAACTTGCAGCACATATTCAGATGATGGAATTCAATCTTGTTCCATTTGTTAGGCAGGTGAAACTTCTGCCCGCCTCTGGGTGACCACAGCGCAGGTCCACGGAGTCCGACATTTCATTGAGGGGGCTGCACCCCCCACCATGACCCACTGGCCTTCCTCAGCCTAAAGAGGTTGGCACTGCAGCACGCCTCCCCCTTTCTCACTGCGTGCCCCTCTTGGCCCCCCCCATCACTCACATCCAGCTTCATCAAGGTTAAGAGGTCCTTCTTAGCAGCCTCAAAGATGGTGTCGCTTTGCCTGCTGGCACCAGGCTCCTGCGTGGTGAGGTTGCCCTGGGCATAATGGAAGACGGCGGGGGCCATTTCTGTCACTGTCACCGTCTTCTTCAAAATGGACTTGGAGAAGCAGAAAAGGGTGTTAATTGGCAGTCTCCTCGGGAAGCCATCACTGCCTCCCAGTGAGCTGTCCAGGGTGCTGAAAGATCTGATTCCGACCAGCCCCGTTCACCGGGATCCTGGCCAGGCTGGACATTCTGCCCACTTGGCCTGCTTCCTCCCCACCCACCTGTGGGCTCTGAAAACGTACTCCAGAATTCAAAACATTGCATCAATCAATATAAAAGCAAAACGAGGGAAGGAGAGCACCAACCAGGATGTGTTGAACATAACCGAGACAGGGCAAAGGAATTGAATCCTTTATTCCAACAGCACAAGACGTGCAATTGCACCTAGAGAGGTTGGCACCTGTTCTGCTCTGCTTTTACCACTGTTATTTCAAAGGACTTGGGGGAACTGGTTTTTCAAACAGCCACGGAAGGAGACAAGAGAGCTCGGCAAAGTTACCTTGCAGGCCGAGGTGCTGGAAAGCGCCTCTTCAGAAGAGGAGAAGGAGACCCTGGCTCTGCCGTAGACCATGTCCAAGTCTGGTTTTGCACCAGCGGATGTTCCTGCAAAACAGATCAGAAGGAGGGGGTTTGCTACACCACCACCACCAGACGCCTGCCCTCCTTCAGCATCAACCTCCTCCCCAAAGGACAGTTATCCCTCGAGATAAAATTCCTGATATGTCCACATGCAATTTCTCACTCCTGTCATTTCTCCCTGCAATTCCCACTCACCAGTCACATCTGGGCATCCAGTGGATGTCAGGGACAAGGTTCTCCTGAGGGGATGATCCGAGCCTGGAGACTTCCCTGCGTCTGCAAAGCAGGATGTGAACACAACATGGCTGGCATACTAACTAAAGGCTTACGGGAGGGGCAGGTATCTGCTTGTTACTGGGGGTTCACGCTGAGCAACTGCTATTCCCAAGGTCAAGATGTCTGGGAATGCTGTCTCCTGGCAGGACCCAATGCCAGTTACCCAGTCTGGGTGAGCTCGTGTGGGCACAACTCTGGGCACAAGACAGCCTCAGTGATTATTGCGTGGCCACCAAAGACAAAGCAGGGCATGGAAGCAGAAGCCTGGCGTCTATTCAAATGGCAGGGAGCCCCTCCTGGTGCAACTGATGCTAGGCTGCTCCGACAGTCACCAAGGGCAGGGTTCACCACTCACCCGCCTCCAGAGAAGCCCCCTGCTTCTCTAGCCTCTCTGCCCGCTCTTCCTCCGACAAGTGGGACAGCTGCCTTCTCACGGCTTTGTTTGCACTTCCACCAGAGGTCACGCTGGCCACGGACACCAGTGGAATGGCCTGGCTCTCCTGGCAGAGTGGGACACAGAGGAACAAGCAGCCATGACGCAAGTCAGCCCAGGAAACGCTCTAGTCTGACAAGACAGGCAGCAGTGACCTAGAAACCCCCCCTCCACACCACTACTCAAGACCCTCAGACGAAAAGCCTCTTCTAAGGCTGTGTGAGGACCCCTGCTTTTTATAGCACATGCTTGTTGAAGCTGGGTTAAAAAGAATATTTTTTTATCTGTTCCAGGACAAAATAAACTCTCTCCCATTCACAACTCTGGATCACCCAGTGAATTGCCAGGCATTCACACAACACCTGATTATACGTATGGCCACTCACTGACACGGGAGATGGCAACAGTCTTCGGCCCAGATAACTTCAAATGAATTCAAGGAAATAGCTATTAACCATACTGGTTAAATGGAACCTCTATGCAGAAAGGCAATCTATCCTGAGCACTGGTTGCCGGGTGGGTTAGTTTGCGGACTCCTAGAAGACATTCTGTTGACTGCTGGAGGAAGCAGGACCAATAGGACCTTTGATCTGATCCAGAGGGGTCTTCTTAAGACCCCATTTCACCTTTGCAAACAATCCTCTTAGGCAGACTAGGCCGAGAGATGAGACTGGTCCCAAAGCGACCCAAGTGGGCTTCGCAGCTCAACAAGCATTAGAACCCAAGAGCCACTCCAACTACTGTGCTTGTCCTCAACAAACAGGGTTTAATTTGGGGAGCTCAGGTCCTTCTCTCTGCAAAGGACATCAATTGAGTTTCACTTACAGAGCTGAAGAGTTCAGTGGTCAAGCCCAGGTAGTTGTGCAAGGCCAGGAAGGTCACTCTTTGGAGTCTCACCATGATGATCTAAAAGAGGAGGAGACCCAAGTGTAGGCAGAAGATCAGTGGTGATCAGGATCAACCCCCAACTCTGGTGGGGTTCACAGATTATTCAGGGAGGGAGGGCGCCATCAAGACCCATTTGTGCCCAGGCCAGAGCCATGTCAAGTCCACGTAGAAACCCAAAACCAGTGAATCAGCAGCTGGACAAGGCTGCCTGAGGCCTCTACCCCATCAAAACACACATGCCAGTTCTTGACCAAGACCCAGCTGGAATCCAGAAAGGGGTAGAGCAAGCAGGTCCCCTATAAAACCAGTCATTCTCTGCCTTCTAACAGTGACGAAGCCACTTTTGCAACAGAGCTCCTGCCAAATCAACTCTTCTGGCTGCTTTCCTGCTGGCCCAGGCCTCCTGCCTGAATCCCACCACTGACTGCCCTGAACCTGCCAGGCAGTTTCCCTACAGGTTTAGATCTCCAGCTGCTTGGGTCTTCTGCACTGCTTGGGGTTAGCATAAACGGACAGCAACAGGATAAAAGTATGAAGCACGTTTAATATTCTCACTCCTTCAGCAAAAAGGGGAGGATTGCCATAGCACTGATAACACGGGTCAGTGGGGCACCGGCTACAAATGGGAAGCACCCGGAACCCAGAGAGACACAGTTCACTGGGATGTTCTCCTGTCAACCTAACCACCAAAGGCTAATATTTTGAGAAAGGGGGAAAAAGAAACGGAGAGGGAGAACTGCATCAAATCTCACCTGCACGACCCTAACAAGGGTCTCAGGGTATTTCTGGAAGACATCCTGAAAGGCGTTTGCTGGGAGCCGTAGGATAGTGGAGGGCATAGCTGCTCGAGCGGAGACTGTCTTGTATGGGGCGGTGTGACCCTATGGGAAAAAAAGAGGAGCCGATTTAAAATCCTTCCCCCACCACACGGTCCACCTTGGCGGTCCCCAGAGGCTCCATTGACCAGGCCCCGTGAAGGGCAGTTTTTATGTGCCAGGACAGCATTCTTAAGGACGTCTCTGGAGGCTGCAAGAGGTCAGCGGTTGAGCTGCCGGCATCACAAGACTAAGCAAGGAACACGGTGCCCTTGACAGGAGCAGTTTCAAGCCACACAATGGACCAGGAGGAAGCGTGCCCTTGCAGACCCCGAGCACCGCACTGGGCGGCAAACTCTAGGCTTGTGGGGGTCTATCGAGGTGGGGGCATTCTTCACTGCAGCCACCAAGTCCAGCAAGCAAAGCCGGCAGCAAGTTGGGGGTTTACAGAGAAGGACGCGGGAGTTAAATAACAGGGTGCCTCCTCGACCCAGGGATTCCCAGACACACAACCTTTCACGCACAAAAACCCGCCCCTGGTTCCAAGCCCTCGAAAAAGAAGAACAGCGTCTTTTCTTGCTGCTGCTCTTCAATAACAGGGAGACCGAAATCGTTGCTGATCAGAACCCAAGAGAAGCCAAGGAGTCCCCGACCGGCTCACCCTCCATGACGCGCCACGGCAAAGCGCCCCACAGATACACTTGTGGATCCTGAGCAACGTTTTGCCCACCCAGTGTTTCTCAAACTGTGGGTCTGGACCCACTAGGTGGGTCAGGAGCCGATTTCAGGTGGGTCACATAGTACCTAGCTCCACCACGACCCTGCGCTAAACACTGGTTTAACTTGCACACAAGCCCTGGCCATCCTGTGGCAATTGGAGAAAAGGGCAAGAGGAGACTCACTTGCACAGGTTTCCTTGGGGGATTTGATCAGATGCTCAAGCCTCACACAACCAGGGTCAGACAAGAGGAGGCCCTGTCCCTATGTTCAGTTGCCCCGTGTGTGTGCTCTCTGCCCCATCACCTCCCTGCTTCCCAGCAATTCTCTCTCTCTCTCTCTCACACACACACACACACACTTTCCACACAGTGACTGGATAAGGAAAAGTCACCCGCTAGCTTCACAGTCTAATCACCGTATTCCCAACTGGCTGATCGATTCTTAATTACAGGAGATAAAAAATCCGACTAAGTAATGAGCACAAGGTTTAGACTTCAGCCCTGCCGGCAGCTCCACAAGGGGGAAAAGTGGCGATAATTAGACTCTGGCACATGGCAGACCAGGAGGAGCTAGGATGAAGCACCTGAAATGAACGCAGCTGGCTGCATCACTAGGGGCCAGGAAGAGTCTTTTTGATGAGCTGGGAAGATACTCTCCCACCAGAAGAGAGTTACTTGGGCTTCTTCCTGTTCTGTTGAGACCAGGACCAACCCCTTCCTACTGTGTTCCAAAAGGGTATGAAAATATGCCTTCCACTTGGTTCAGTTTGCCCTCCACTCCATGGAGGTTTGAGTTGGCTCTCGGCTGCTCTGGTTGAGCTACTGATGCTGTTATGACTTGCCGTTTGACTCTTTCAGTATGTTTATTGGGTATTTATTATAACACTTATAAGCTGCCTTGAATTTTCCTATCGGGTAAGAAAAGGCAGGATAACTCTTCATTTCTCTGTAAGAAATGAAAATGTCTTAACTTACTGTGATGACATCCAGAATACTAAGGAGGCTGTGGACACTGTCCCCTGCCAGGACTTCCTTCACCACCATTTCTGTGCCATCCTGAAAGAATAAGAATGAGGAATAAGGGGGTCATTCTAGGGTTTCACAGAGAAGGGTTAAAATGGCCCCAGTCAAGGGCAAGGTCTGGGACCTCCACAACAGGGCTGTCAAGATGGAGGGCAGAGCACTAACTGTCCACCCAGCACTTAAAGCACTCTATCCTGTGGGCCCCTGGTGCTGGATTTCTCATAGCTGCTCACCGACTCCTGGAGGCAGACTTCCAGCTTTCCGTCCTGCACCACGTAGATGCTGTTGTCCAGCTGCCCTGGGCGGAAGATGTACTCCCCTTCGTGCAGCTGGACGAAGACCATGTGCTTGCACAGCTCCAGGAAAAGGGGCTTCTCAAAGTGCCCAAGAACCCTGGGTAGGAGGGGGGGGGGGAAAGAAGGTGCAATTGGAGAGAGGAAGGGACAGTGCACAAGATGTGGCAAAGGGAGTATCTGGTCTACCTCACTATATTTGTGGTGTGTACTCAGCTATCCGTGGTCTGCTGATTTTGGAATGTCTTTGCTGGCTTCTTGGGGGTCTGTTGCTGGCAGGTAAGCTTGCCCTCCCCACCCCAAACCCATTGGATCAAAGGTTCACTATCCACAGATTCACTATCTGCAGGGGTTTTCAGGAACCTAATCCCAGGGGATAACAAGAACTGACTGAATCTTATCCTCCTTATTTCGTTCTCTGGTGCACCCCAGTCTCCCCTTAAGAAATTCGAGACCAGAGGAGGAGCAGGTCGCACGCAGTCATCCTGTCACTGTACTGCGCCAGGCCGAGCGTGCCCATCCCACCAGTCGGAAACCATCCAATAGGCTGACACTAGAGTAAACAGCTATGAGAGGGAGAAGCTGCTTCCTGCCGAGTCAGAGGCCATCCAGCTCAGGTGGCCTGCTCTTGACACAGCAGTGGCTCTCCAGGGTCTCAGACAGACAAATCCATTGGCAGCCAACATCAGGGAGAGCGGTGCTGTTGCCAAGGGCAGCGCCCTTCCTGCTGTCAAGACACAGGCAACGAACAGGGATGCGTCACTGCCATCATGGCCTCCTTGTCAATGTCCCAAAGGTGCTCGTCTGTCTGCTGCCGCCGACAGACAGGATGGGGCAGCCGAACGAGCCTCACGCTTGCAGTCCTCTCGAATCACATCACATCAAAGCTGATCCTTAATGAAGGGGGAAGAGGAAGCCATCGCTTTTCAAGCCCCCGCATCACCCAGGCACACTCGTCACTGCTGCCCTCACCTGACGTTTTTCAGCATGTAAAGGACTTCGGAGGGCAGGTGGGAATTCTTCACGTCAAACTCTGTCAGGTCTGCTTCTAGCAGGGAGGGAGGAGGCTCTTTGGGCTGCAGGGTGGGGGACTCCTTCTTAAAACGCAGGATCCTGCCAGAAATTAAACAGAACCATTTCCCCCCCTGCACATAGGTTCACACACCTTGCTTCCGTCCACCACTTCGCCTTACCATCCTACACCGGTTTACTCAGAAGTAAACCCCACTGTAGTTAATGGGGTGTGCTCTCAGGAAAGCTTGTACAGGATTGTGGCCTAAGCTACGCCAGCTCTCTTTGCCACTTCTCCCAGCAACACTGTCACCCAGTTTCTGAGGCTTAGAGGGAAATAAGGCAGCTGTAACGGGAAGTTGAAATCCACCTGCTAACCCAGGCCAGCTGAGCCACAGAAGAGACACCCCAGATGCCTCAGTACAATGCCTCAGACCATGAGCCCATGTGCAGGGCCTGTATCATTTCTGAGTCTACCGACTGCACCTAGAACACTGCAGGTGTCGCTCTGCTCTGACCCCTGTACCTCTTGGCCAAGGACAGGACTTTGGCCCTCTTCCTCATCCGCTGTCGGGGGACCGTGTTTCCAACCAGAGAGTTTGGCAGTGTCGTCACCTAGGAAGAAGCAAGGAAGTCTTGAAGATTCTGATCCTGCAGCGGGCAGGCGAGGGAGGAACGGACTCGGTTCTGGGTTCGCCGGGGAACCAGCCAAGCAGCTCCGTGCTAGCGGGTGGAAGGAATGCAATGCTTCAAATGGTCACTTGCACACATGGCTAGCCAGACACCCAACAGCTCCATCTGCAGCACCTGGAGACATGAGACAGCAAGTACTACCCCTGTTGACAGGTTGGGAAGGGCCTGGTTCCTCCCCTGGCAGAACTGTCATCTCAGCGACCATCCCACTTGGTCTTCATGCAACACGAAAACGGCCTCTTTCTTTTCCTCTCCAAACCGGTTTCCTTCTCTGTCATCTTTACTTGACTGTAGGCCTCTGGGGAGGGCCTATGTCGCTTCCTACTCTACCTGCTGCACCCAGACCAGTGGTCCCCAAACTGTGGGGGTCCGAGATCGAACAGCGAGTGGCGATTTTTACTACTTGCAAATTTTACAGAGTTTAAATTTACTGCTCCAAAACGGTCAATGAGCAAACCATTAAAAAAACATTTCTTTCTCCGCCCCGTCCTCCACCAACCCACCTACCACATTCATCCAAACTAGGAGGAGAGGGAGAAAGGATAGTTTGAAAGAGAGTGGGAAGAGCAGGGAAAATAGGAACACACAGGGGCAGAAGGGCCACCCAGGCGGTCAAGGGTGTTGACATTAAAATTATTGTACTGTTGTGCCTTAGTCAATGGTTCCCAGGAAGAGCCAGTTGTCCAAAGCTTCCCATTTCCAAGATGTTAGTAGTGTCAATTATGCTGAGATCTAACACATCCTCCACTCATAACCCAAATCAGGGAGCCTGACTTGATTCCTCGAGTTGGCAGACAGTTCCTTTTAGTCGTATACATTGCAATAGGTGACATTTAACAGACGTGTGGGGAAATCACAGCCTGGAAAGCCAAGGGCACCTGAAGCAATGGTCAAAGCAGGGCAGGAAGCGCCACCTACTGGCGCAAGACGTCAGCGGCAACAGATCACAGTTTGCCAAAGGCAGGTCCACTCACCCAGTTTCTAGCCTAGCTCTGCCCTTACAAGATAGCAGCCCACAGAACACTCGGCATGGATTTCAGAAGCACCTCCCAGCTGGTTAGCCAGCTCCAGGTTTAACTCGGGAGCCCTGGTAATTTCACCAGTCATAGTTCCTCCCACTCCCCAATTTGGCATTTCAGGGCCTGGGGAACCTATGGGATTCCCAAGAAAACACATGAGAAAGCAAAGCCCCCCCCCCGACTTCTCCCCCGGTGACTATTTACGTGTGAGTGTGCGCAAGTGTAACCAGACAAACATTGCCAGTTGCCTAGCAACTATCCAGGCTCTCCCCCTCATGCTTCCAAAGTTATCTTTGACAATTTTTCTTGGCTCAGTTGCAAGAGCTGAACAATAATCCCTGACAAGACCTGTTTTTTTTTCTTTTGTGACGATTCCCGTAGACAACAGCTTGACAGGGGTGTGCCCTGGGCTACTGCAAAAGCACAAACAGAGCTATGCAAAGAGAAAAGGGGAATGAGTCACAACAGAACACAGGCACCCGTACACGCACGCACGGGCACACAAATTACAGGCTCCTCCAACATTCATAACTCCAGGCAAGGCAAGAGAAAATGCTTCCCTCTCCACTGCAGCCTATCGACCCAGCCAAGGTTGAGTCTGTGACAAGACGAGAACCACGGTGTGGGATCATGCTGGCTGACGCAACTGCAGTCGGTCGGCGCTCACTGCCGACCTCCATCTCGTGGCACGACGGCTCACCTTGCGCATGATCTTGCGGCCGTAGAACATGACTTTGTCCCTCTTGCGAAACCTGTACTGTGGGGCCTGAGGCTGAGGCTGCCCTGAAAGACAGAAGGGTCACCCAAGTTGGAAGAGCAGGCATCAAGCAATCTCCCTGGAACTAGTCCCCCCCACTACCAAGGCTCAGTGTGGTGCAGGAGGGACCCACTGCAACGGACAGGAGGGGGCACACCTGCATTTATGTATACACTGAATGATCCTTTTGGAATTTAACCTATTCCCACTCAGCAGAGAGTGGCAATGCAGAAAACAGGGACTGGACAGGCTCAGCGGGGAACCTTGTGCACTATCCATGCGCCCTTTGTGGGCGCTTCCAGTCGCATTACCAGCCCTCACTCCGCCACCACAGAGCTACCCAAAATCTATCAAGTGAGGAGACCAGACTTACTCGACTCCTTCACCTTCCTGTACACAATGTACACAGCCACTCCGAGAAGGGCCAAGGCGACTGCCGCACCAATTATTATTCCAGTTAACTGCAGGGAGAAGCAGTCAGAAGAGAGGTGAGTTTCAGCAGTTGGATTTGCCAGCTCTTTCTTCAAAGCACATGGGGACACACTCAGCGGGACATGGTCTCTTTCGGACAAGTTCTGCCCCATTTAAAAGCATTTAACCATGCACACTGACGTCCCAAGTGGGAGTACCTGGGCGCACCAAACCCAATTCTTGCAGCTCTGGGAAAGGACAGAGAAACCAGGCCCTTCTATCACCTTGAATGGCCCAACGGCCACCCAGCCCTGCACCAGCCCATCAGAGAGGCATCCAGCTTGGACTGACTCCTGAAATCTCAGGACCTGTGGCCCCCAATGCTTCATTGGGACCTTTGCCCCCAGACTGTCCTTTAACGCTGAATACAGCACAAACACCATTTGTTTACGCACTGTGGGCCTTTAGAAGCCTCTCTTACAGCCCAATCCTATGCATGCCTACCCAGAAGTAAGTCCCATTAGAGTAAATTGGGCTTACTCCCAGGAAAGTGTGGATAGGATTCGGCTGTTAGATATTTGTGCACAGATTGCTTATTAACATTCTTGTAGATTGCTTATTTATATGTTTTATAATCTGTATGTATTTTTCCTCCTTTTTTGTTGTTTTGATTTTATTAACTACTAAAGGAGCAGAGGGAAAACAGCTTATGAGCAGCATAAGTTGCGCCTCTTAAGAGGAAGCACAGGGCAGTTGTGCTTCATAAGAACATAAGAACAGCCCCACTGGATCAGGCCATAGGCCCATCTAGTCCAGCTTCCTGTATCTCACAGCGGCCCACCAAATGCCCCAGGGAGCACACCAGATAACAAGAGACCTCATCCTGGTGCCCTCCCTTGCATCTGGCATTCTGACATAACCCATTTCTAAAACCAGGAGGTTGCGCATACACATCATGGCTTTTCAACGAGTCTCCAAAATTCAACATGCACACAGGCTTACCATGGTGGTTTGCATTCTTTCTTCGACAAACTGAAGAACTCGCGTTCTTAGGTCCAAGCTGGCCTGGGAGTAACCCTAAAGACAAAAGAGCAGAGGCGTAACAAAGACTGAAGGCGACGGTACCCGGACCCCAAGGCATTCTGAGATAAGGCCTGGTTGGCCAAGTTAAGGTGGGTCAACTTAAATGCTGGACTGAAGGGAAAAAGAGAGAGCCTTCTACAGCAAATCAACTAGCACCATCTCCTGATAACAAACAAGAGCTCAAATAGCTGAAGACATTTGTACCCTATGCTAAGAGTATTTAACTTTTGAAGTTGCCTGAGGATATTACTGGGGGAGTCACCCCCACTCAGAATTCTGCTTGTCCCCTCTTTCTCTAAACGGCTGGATAAAACGCAGTTCAAGCTTTCGGGACTTGGGTGACGCAGAAAATGTCAGATACTCGGCTTAGGCTTGTTTGTATACCAAGATCTACGTCAAGGTTGCTCCATTAAGAACCCAGGAGGGACTCATTTTTGGGATGGGCAGGCTGGCAAGTTTCTCTCTCTCTCTCTTCTACCTGCAAATGGAAAGTTGGGTCAGGAGACAAAGGGCTATTTTTAGCTCACTCGAGGGCTTGGCACAAAGCAGCACAAACACACCCTAACCCTAAATATGTACACAATCACGAGCTAAGGACCAGTAAAAGTGGACAAACAGAGAAGACAGACCTCCAGGCTCTGCTTATGCTAAAGCATTGTAAACATGGGACAAAAATGGGCATTTCTAAATCAATATTGGCTTATTTCCAAAGCCATCTACCACAAAGACCTATTAGTTTTTTAGCACCACTGTGATAGAATTTGTATGATCTCATTTATAATAAAATTACATTTCTAAAAAGATCTTTTCACTCTCAAGGATGCAGCCCAGCACACACGCTTTCAGATTTTGATTCATGACACGTGTGTTTACTATCACACTTTCTAAACATAGTTTCCAGAAATTATCTATAGGGAGAGAAGTGTACGTTCCCGGTGAATAAGATAGGATTGCAGCCCAAGTCTTACTCAACACAATGGGCTTCTTCCTGAGTAAAACAAATCACATTATTTGCAAACACCTCTATCTATATAGCACCATCTATCTACACTTTACAGTGAAAGAAAATCGATCTCATTGCAAAGCAGTTGGTATTAAGTAGTGTTATTTGAAACAACACACACCAGAAACTTTGAGATGCGACAGCTTTCCACCTAAGCAGGAATGACAAAAAGGGCTACAATGGCAGTAGCACCCAAACATTTTTGACTGGTGGCTCTCTTGACCTAATGGGGCCATTGGTCATAGCTTCCCATTAGGGCTTTTTGCAGCTTCCTGCCTCACAATTTGGGAACCTCTGGGCGACAGAAATAAGTAATGACAAAGAGCCCCAATGCCCACATTTGGTTCTTTTCAGCTAGCTTCTCTCTGCCACTATTCCATGTATTCTAACCAGCAAGAGAAGGAAATCCCACTGTACATATTTACAGGCGCTAAAGGATTTTAACATATGACACAGCCAATTTCATTTTATAGTTCTTGTGTTTAAGACCCTTCAGGGAGAGAAGGTGCAGGGAACATGTCATCTATACTGAGAGCCGCAGGTTCAATGCCTGGCACCTCCAGCTATAGAGAATCTTGGGTTACAGGGAGTCCAAAGACGAAAGGTCTGAAACAGCTATTCATTTCTCAGTGGAGTTCCCAACTTTTACCTTTACATAAGAACATATTTATTATTAACTTTATTTTTACCCCGCCTTTCTCTCCGAAGGGACTCAAGGCAGCTTACAAACAAGGTTAAAACAAATTTAAAAACATAATTTAAAAACAGATAAAAACATATCATAAAAACAGTAGTCAGATAAAAAATAACCAAGTAAAAGAGCATAGCGCAGCAAATTAGAAAAGGATCAGGCCTGTAACCAGATGTTTAAAAAGATATTAAAAGATGTTTAAAAGGCCAGGAACTCAGAAGGCTTGTCTAAACAGAAGGGTCTTCAGGCCTCGCCGAAAAGTTCCAAGAGAGGGAGCAGTTCTTAAGTCAAGGGGAAGGGAATTCCATAGTGTACATACATAGTGTACAATTCCAACATAAAAAGAACCCCACTGGATCAGGCCAAAGGTCCATTTGGCCCAGCTTCCTGCAACTCACAGTGGCCCACCAGATGCCTCAGGGAGCACAAAAGAGAACAGGAGACCGGCATCCTGGTGCCCTCCCTTGCATCTGGCATTCAGAGACAGTCTACTCTGAGATCCAGGAGGTTGCACATGCCCATCATGTCTTGTCACCTGTGATGGGTTTTCCTTCTAGAACTCTGTCCTCTTTCCAAAGCATCCAAGACAGGCGCCATCACCACACTCTGTGGCAAAGTGGCACAGCCAGCTTCTCTCTGCCTGGCTTCACCCTTGAGTTACTCATATCACCTGCTCAGTCAGTGCCTGGGTCCACCCAGTTGACAGCAACCCTGACAGGCAGCAGCTCTGCAGGTCCCACGCTTCGGTTCCTCTCTCCCAGCCTGACCTGACAGGCGCTGCCAAGGACTGGGACGAGGGCCTTCTGCCTGCAAAGCAGGGACATCCCTGCCACTGACCTCCACCTCCACCCCCATCTCAATTTGGGAGTCAAGTGCTCCTGCACATGGGGGCGAGTGTTCCCTTAAGGAACCACAAAACCTCATCCACCTGGGGCCAAGTGCTCCTGCCCATGTGCAGAGTGCCTTTCCTCAGGGGACCAAAAAACCAAGGGAAACCCAGATAGAGAGAAAGGGGCTGGTGACAGCCTGCAGCAGGACCCACCCCCTCCACCTGGGGACAAAGTGCCCCTGCCCATGTGCAGAGTGCTTTTCCTCAGGGGACCAAAAAACCAAGGGAAACCCAGACAGAGAGGAAGGGGCTGGTGACAGCCTGCAGGAGGACCCTCCCCCACCGCCTCCACCTGGGGACAAAGTGCCCCTGCCCATGTGCAGAGTGCTTTTCCTCAGGGGACCAACCCAGCCAGCAAGAAAGGGGGTAACGCCCCCCAGGCCTGAGGGGGGTCGAGGTGGCTCTGCCTACCTGCAGCGGGGAGCAGGCGCTGTCCTCGTCCCCCATGGCTGGGGGCTCCAGGAGGAGGAGGAGGAGGAGGAGGAGGAGGAGGCGCCCACCGCTCCCCTCCCTCGGGGTCGAGCCCTCAGGTGGGGCAGCGACAGGTCAAAGCTGAGTGGTCAAAGGCCAGCACGGGGTTACCATGGTGGCGCTCCCCTTTACATCACTTCCGCCTGTCAGGTGTCGCTCTACGCCGAGAGCCACCATAGAGGCGGCCGCCGCCTGTTCCGGGGCGGGACGGAACTTCTCCGTGCTTCGGGGGGAAGACACAAGCCCTGGTGATATCCGACCAATCGGGATAGAGAGACCGTGTGACGGACACTATATAGAACCAATTGAGATAGCATCGCCTGGTGACGTAGTGAAAGGGGCGGGGAAAGACGAGAGCCAATGAGGGAGAGCGTTTCCTCGTCCCTCGCGGCGATTGGCGCGGAGAGGTGGGCGGGGACCGCTCCTCGCGCGGGCGCGGATTGGCCGGGCTGTTCGAACGCGGGCGCGGATTGGCCGGCGCGCTCAGCCAACGGGAGGTGCGCGGCGGCCAGGCCAGGTGGGTGCCGAGGCGATGGGGCTGCTGGGGGCGCTGGCGCGGGGCCTGACGCGGGGCGCGGACCGCACGGCGGCCTGGACGAGCAAGCGCGGCCCGCGCAGCTTCTACAAGAGCCGCGGCGCGCAGCCGCTGGGCCGCCTCACGGGGAGCCGCAAGTTCCGCCTGGAGCCCGAGCGCGTGCCGCGGCTGGTGGTGCCGGTGCTGGCGCCGGGCGGGCCGCTCAAGGCCTACGTGTCCTACCGCGCGCCCCCCGGCGCCGAGCCGGCCCCCTCCGCCCGCGCCCTCTTCGAGCAGGCCGCTGCCCCCGCCGTGCGCGCGGACCTCCGCCAGGGCCGCTTCGACCCCCAGGCCCTGCAGCGCTACGGCTTCCGGCCGCGCCAGGACGGCCTCTTCCGCCTCTTCCCCAGCAACCTCGTCCGCTAGCCCCCCCCCCGACCCCTGACGTGGCACCTGATGACGCCAGGCCCGTGACGTAGGCACCCGATGACGTCAGCATCTCATGACGTAAGGCTGATGACGTGGCACCCTCGTGACGTAGGCGCCTGATGACATCCAGCGCCCCCACTGGACCTTCCGTGGGCACAGCAGGCACCGGGATGAAGCAGGACTCGCTCACACACCTCTGGCACCCCCCCCCTGGACAAATGGACTGGCACCATATGCGTGTATATAGATATAGATATATGTATGTATACAAGTATAGGCACACACATATATACGTACTTAAGCGTGTGGGGGGGTATCGTATCTATACTGGGGCCAGCTGCCCTGGGCACCCTCACAGAAAAGAGAGGCTAATGAAGGCATCACTGCAGCACCAAGAGAAACAGAGCGGAGAAAAGGCTTCCCGGCACGGCACGAGAGAGGAAAAGAGCATCCAGGTGGCGGCAGCAATATACACACTCTGCACATGCTCAGAGGGTGAAGAAGGATGGAAGAGTGAAGATCCACCGACTGCTCAGAAAAGAGATGCTCCAGCAGCCAAAGGCTGCACAAGAGAGGAAAAGAGCATCCAGGCAGCTGCAGCAGCCTTGCGTCAGCAATATACACACTCTGCACATGCTCAGAAAGAAAAGGATGGAAGAATCTGCCAGCGGCCGGGGCGGGGGGGGGGGAATCACCCAAGTGAGAAGGAAAAGAAAGGGAGGAGCTCGCCCAGGAACTGCGAAGAATGACCATCAGCTGAGCAGGGTCGCGCCCCCCCAGTACAGGTTTTTCAAAAGACTGAGAAAATAAGATTATTGCCAGAAGTTGGAGAAATCTGAAAGCAGCAGAAAGAACATTGCAACACAAGAGATGACAAGTGGTGACCTTTCTTTGTTAGTCTTTGAGGTGTCTATGCAGGCCTGTGTGTGTCTTTTTTTAGAGCGTCACTGGACAGCGACAACTTGAAACACCCACCCTTGACACTCCTGCCGGACTGTTTACTTCAGTGCTTCTTTTCCTTGGTGAACGTTCAGTGGAATGTGCTAATAAAGAAAAAAATATGCAAGGCAGTTGCAACAACCCTCTGTGTGTGTTTGTAAAATTGCCATTAGGAGCACAGTTTTCTCGAGTAAGACAAAGGAAAAAATCTTATAGGGGTATCTGTGGAAGCTGGCATCAGTCTTCTCAGACTGGCTGCCCTCTGTAGCTCCACAAGACCTCTCCAGCTGTAGGTTGCATCCCTCCAAGCCTGTTAACTGTGAGGTTTTATTATTCCAGTAAGGATTCTGGGAACTGTAACTTCAGCCACTAGAGAGCTGGTTTTCAGAGCTCAGTGGAAGCATTACATGGGTTGTTCTGTACGCTCCAAACCTAATCTGTCAGCATTGTTAGCTAAGTTAATAGAGCTAGCTTAATTAGATTGTTCAATGTGTTCGAACCATTAATTGGGACAGTAAGTAGAAAAGTGCCACTTCTGTGCAGCAATCAAGCATGTAGCCTTTGTATGCCGCAGTGCAGATGGCTTTTCCTTGCTAAGCTTAGCAAGACCTCATTGCTACTGAATTGTATGAACCTGAAAACATGCACATTAGACGGTCATACCAAGCAAGGCAGCTTGTTGGGGACAGGTCATGCCTTTGACATTTAGACACACGCCTAGGGACAAAACACAGTCATGGAAGGTTGTAAACAAAGGCAGGAGTCAGGTGTTTGTTTTAGAAAGGTCCAAAATATATAAATTTTTATTAAACAAATCATTGTTCCCAATACTGATGTATGTGTACATAAGTGCCCCAGGCAGGAGTGCTTTCTCATCACACATATGCCCTTCAGCAAGGATCTCTGCAGGACTGAGAAGGCGAGACGGTCAGTATCTGGGTGTTGTGAAGAATGTCCTCACTCAGTTGCCAGGACAACTGAACGGATACGACACATCCTCACTCTTAATACTGACTGTTGCTGGTGTTCTTCAGGTTTTTGATATGGAAGTAATAAAGAAGCCATGTGATGGGGGGGGGGGAAGCTAGGTAACTGAGGAGCCCACCCAGAGCAGTAGCAAGTATCTAAATTACTTAGCTAGCATGAATCCCAGTAGCCTTTTGAGGCTTCAAGCCTCAAAACCCCAGTAGCAGAGGCTTCAAGCCATGGACTGACAGTGCAACTCTATGCATGTATCCTCAGAAGTCAGCCCCGCTGGGTTGAATAGGGCTTACTCCCAGGGAAGCATGGCCTTTATAGGACTGCAGCCTAAGATTGCCTTTCCTGTAAGTAAGACTAGACAAGAGTGCAGTGAGCATTGGTGCATCTGTGCTTTTCACCTCCAGAGTTTGGCTCCAAAAAAAGGTCTCCTTTTAGCCACCTGGTGGGCACTGAATGATGAGGTAAACGTCAGGAGTCCCACACAGGCTGCCATTTTAAGCTGGTGTTTAAAGAAAGTGTTTCCTGATTAAGTCCCCAACAGAAGTGGGGCTAATAGAGGGGTTCTCTTTACTGCAGTTCAAATGATTAAGCTGAGTCTTCAGCCAGACCAAAGAAGCTTAGCTCCCAAGGAAAGTAGAAACAGAAAATGATGGGTGTGAGGCACAGCAGCTCTACCCTAAGTCTACTTTGTAGAATATGGTGAGAAAATATGAATTCCAAACTGTTGTGTATGTGAGACACAGTGGAACAAAAAAACCCAGTTACTATCACTGAACTTCAGCCATAAAATTGCTGAAGCAAGAAGCAAGGTCCTAGTCCTCATCAGGGCAGGAACTCCCACCTGAAATGCAAGTTAGAAGGAATATATTGGGGGCTGCTGTGCTCAACCATCTGCAGTAAGAAATGGGGGGGGGGCTAACAAAAGAGAACTAAGCTCATCAACACATCCCTGAATTGTCCCCGTCCCCGAGAGTCTCCAAAGCCATAAAAATACGCCCAGAGTAGAGCTGGAAGCCTGTTGGAAAGGGCAGTGGGCCAGCACCAAGGGAGCATCCTGCCCCAAAAGCTCTCTATACCTCTCCTCTGCCCCACCCTAGCACTAAGGAGAAGACAAGCAGGCTGCTATTATAGCTCAGCATCAATGCTGGTGTTCCACTGAGGGCAAAGGAACAGCCTGGTTGACTTCCCATTTCCAAACATGTAGCACGTTATCGTAGAAAGAACAGGTTGCCAGGAGGCTGGTCTCGCTTTGGGATTCCAACAGCGCAGTGGCGCCGTGCGCTTTGGTGTCTGAGCTGTCTCCGCCAGAACGCGGTCCCCATGGGTCAGAGCTCCTTTCCTCCTGGACCGCCGAGGCAGGGGCTGGCTCTTCCTGGTCAAGCAGCAAATCAAAGGTGGCCGTGGGAGATTCGTAGACAATCTTCAGGTGCTGCACTGCTGGCTCCTCCCTCTCGGCCCCTTCGTCCGCAGGAGCCGCTGGCATCTCTGTACACAGCAAGATGGGGTCCTTCAAGGACAGCCTGGACCAGTCAGCTCCGTAAGCCAAGGAATTGTGCAGGACGTAGGAGGAAAGGACACTGCAGTGCTCTGGCTTCTCTGCTGACAGAAAAAGATGGGAGTCTGTTCACCAGCAGTTCTCAACAGCAGGACCCACTTTTTAGAATCACTGTTGGGAACCACTAGAAGTGATGTCATTAACCCGGAAGTGATATCATAGCTGGAAGTGACATCAATTCAGGTTACAAACCTAAGCGGCCATCAGCCATTACCATTATATTGCATAGCTCAAACTTTCCAGCTTGGAAGTCAAAGCAGAACACAGACTTGGGTCTTTCTCCAAGCACACAGCCCTCCCCCCTTTCCAATGCCCCATCTTCCCACCTATTCAGGGCAAAGCACCCAGCCTCTCTCCCACCAGGAGCCCACCCTGCCCAGAAGCTCTGGGCCCTGCAATTTCAGCTCTGGATTTTCAATGGCAGCTGTAATGTGGTGTTAGGTGTCCATTGGACTAAACCAGGATTACCCTAGTGCGGGGCCTCCTCGGATGGGAGACCACCTGGGAATACCAGGTGCTGTAGGCTTATACCATAGTCTTTCGAGACTGAAGGTTGCCAACCGACCAACTGGGAACAATTGGTCCAAGTGGCTTAAAGCCGGCCCAGATCGTGTCCTCCACTCCAAACCATTCATCCCACCTCGTTCAAGCAGCAAAGCAGCCAAAGAGGGCTCTCAGGAGGGTCTCCCACACCCAAGGTAACCAGCACACTCACCCAGACCGCCGCAGCAATCGAGGATTTTGAAGCCGTCGTGCATGCAGGCGGCTAGAAGGAAGTTCTCCCGTGTTGGATGCCACTTCAGCCTCCAAACACCACCTTGCACATGAATGTCCGAAAGGGGCTCCTTCATGCTCCGGGTGTCCCACAGGAGGACGTGTTCGTCGTAGCTGCAAAGACAGAACCCTCTGAATAGCATGAAACGTCATTTTTCCAAGTCCAGAGTTTGTGGTGAACCCTTTGGTGTCTTCATATGTTCATCAAGAGTGTGGCCAGGCTCAAGACTACTTCCTGCTCTTCCTCAGGCAGCCAGCATTCCCTCCTTTTATTTAAAATGGTTAGCAACCTGCAGTCTCGAAAGACTATGGTATAAGCCTACAGCACCCGGTATTCCCAGGTGGTCTCCCATCCGAATACTAACCAGGCCTGATGCTGCTTAGCTTCTGAGATCAGACAAGATCAGGTATGAGCAGGGTAAAATATCTATACCCCATTCACCTCCTAAACAGAAAGGCACTCAAGACAGCCACCAAAAGTACAACAAACGTAAACCCCTACAAAATGAACACGCAATGCACAGCAACACCCAGAGCATCCAAACCCAATCCCAAAAACAGTCTACAATACCAGGTGCCCTCCAAAAGATAGGCTCCGGACACTACAAACAACTGCTACTTTTTCAGCTGTCAATAGAGTTATGTCAATCAGTTATGGAGCCGATCTCATCTCCAGAGGCAGAGAGTTCCACATGCTGCATGCCGCCACAGAGAAGGCCTTTCACGCATGTCGTTGCCCCCACATACATGGGATACTCCATCAGGGATGTAGGGTCACCATCGTCCCACCCATCTTTCAATCACTAGGCCAGATGGCAACCTGCCAGGGTCACTTACCTTCCTGTGGCCAGCAGGTGTTCCCGGAGCGGGTGAGCCTGGATGCTGCAGACACCCATCGAATGCCTGCAACAAAACACAGATGAAGGTGACCCAGCAAGGCCCACTAACAGTCCCACCATCTGAACTCACTCCAGTTGTCAAAGCAGGAGACACGTAGCAAAGAACAACCTTAACAACAACCCACCATCCGACAGGCTATACTAACCTCTCGCTGGTGAAGGTGGGTATCTTTGGGCTGCTCCGTGTATCCCAGCCTCGCAGCTTGCAATCATCTCCCCCTGAAACAGGAGAATGATGCTGGTTTACCCGTGTAGAGGGCTGGGGAAAGTGATGCCCTTTCCCCAGGGCACATGGGAGGGGGGGATGCAGAACCATCCCACAAGGCTGGAAAAAAACTTCCTAAAGGTTCAAGACAGACCAAAGAAGGTATTATTGAGATCCACATGGTGGTCACTGGCTGAGATGTCCTGAAAAGGAGGGAACCAGATCTCTCCCTTCAGCCAGTCTTGTATTGGCAACCTTCAGTCTCGAAAGACTATGGTATCGCGCTCTGAAAGGTGGTTCTGGAACAGCATCTAGTGTGGCTGAAAAGGCCGATTTGGGAGTGACAATCCCTTCCACACCGGGAGCAAGTGCAGTCTGTCCCTGGTCTGTCTCCCTGGCTATGGGCCTTCCTTCTTTGCCTCAGACCGTTGGCCAAGTGTCTCTTCAAACTGGGAAAGGCCATGCTGCACAGCCTGCCTCCAAGCGGGCCGCTCAGAGGCCAGGGTTTCCCACTTGTTGAGGTCCATCCCTAAGGCCTTCAGATCCCTCTTGCAGATGTCCTTGTATCAGCCAGCCTATCAACAGCTATTAGTCATGAGGGATACGTGGAAGCTCCATGCTCAGAGGTAGTCTATCTCCAAAAACCAGCTGTTAGGGAGCCACAGTAGGACAAACCTTTTGTCCTGCTGGTGAACCTCCTGGAAATATCTGGTTGGCCGCAGTGGGGAAGGGAAGAAGAGAAACAGGAAGCAGGGCTAGGTGGGTCTTTGGTCTATTTCCATCAGGGCTGTTCCTATATTCCTTAGTGTTCAAGCTGGGGATTTGAATATAAATCCTGCAAAGACAGACCTGAGTAGACCACGTGCCCATTCCAGCTGTCAAACACGGCGATCCAGGCCTCAAAGTCGTGTGCCTTCCACTGCTGCCGGACCTCCACCGAGGAGGTGGATCCGTCAACAGCCAACAAGCTCAGCCTGCCCTTGGAATCGCTGCTGACCAGCCTGCAAGAAGTAGCGGTGAGACAGCTGAACACCCAGGAATTTTGCTCTTGTGAATGAGACCAAGGCTGCAATTGGATGGGAAGGAATTGCGGGAGGCAGCCTGTCTCTGGGACTCCTTCTCCCAAGATTCTTACAGCCCAAAGCTCTTGACCTGCAGCACAGATCACCCCATTTATCCCTCCCCTCCAGGCCAAAATGCCCAGTTTCCCGGCCTCTGCTCACCATGGCTCCCATCTCGCCGACCAGTCCAGAGACAAAGCAAGGCTTTCATTTCCCAGGCTGGTGGCACACAGCGGCTCCAACCTGCAGCTCTTCTACTGGAGAGAAAAGAAAACTGGTCACCAGGGAGGCCCAAAGAGGAGAGGGCGATCAGATCCCAGCGATGAACACCCAGGCTGGACACCTCGCTAACCTCAGCGGCAGCGCACACCACCTTGTCGGCTTGTGAATGGAGCATCTTTACCTTCTGGGGGGCTGACATCCTGCCCACCTACCTCACTTCCTGTCAGGTGGAACAGCTCCACGCCTCCCTTGGCATTTGCGATGCCCAGAACGGGATGGTTTGCAATGGGAACAGGGCACCTTGAAGAGGACAAGACCAAAACAAAAACAGTTAAGCACTTGGGTCTTCAAGAAGCCCCACAATTCACGCCGCCGCCACCACCATGGGAAGTTGCTGTGCCCTCCAGAGGAAGTCATCCCTACCAATCATTTAACCACCTGCAAAAGGACCAATCGAGGGCCAGCTTGGGCATCGGCTCCTGAAACCACCATTCCTACCATTTAATGTCCAGCACGGCAGCCATTTCCAGCCTCTGGATCTCCGTGAGTGGGACAAAAATCTGTTCTTCAAAATGGTAGAGGTAGAGGCGGCCCAGGCGGACGTGGGGTTCGTCGCTTTCATCAGGGTTCTTGCCATAGGAAGCAAAGCAGAACGGTCGCCTCTGGGAGTTGTTCAGGAAGCCCAGCCACCCCCACCCCCCATTTTCTCCAGCTCATGCAGCTCCCCAGCGATGCCTCTGGTTCCAGGTACCCCAGAGCTGTGAGGGGCAAGGACCCCAAGTGAAGGGCCAGCTTAACCCTGAAAAGGATTTCATAAGAGCACCGAAACCAGCCCAAAACCCGAGTGCCCCAAAGCTTCCTCCACCTCTCCCTTAAAACTACCCCAGCTCTCCTGGGAGAAAGACGGCTGCTCACCTTGCATTCGGGCTTCTTCAGCTGGTACGTGCCACATGCCAATATGTCATGGCAGCCCTCCACGGGGCACCACTCCACAGCATCGGCGCTATATTCAGTGTCGACCACTTGCAAGGTCTGTATCTTGCACTTGGACGCCATGTCAGGAGGTGGTCATCCTGGTCCAGAAGGAAGAAGAAAGAAGTCCAACTTCCATCTGTATCACTCCCTTATTAGGATCAACCTCTTAACCCCACCCCCCATGAAGAACCACTGTTTGTTACGCTGGGGGGGGGGCTTCTTTCTTAAACCCACCAGCACCCCAAGAAAACCACATGCACTCAAAACCAACCAGCTTCCAACCCCAGATTGCCCTTATCCTAACGCACTGGGGATCCAGGACATGTGTGTGGTTAGAGGGTCCAGAGAAGAGTTACCCTGTCGGGTCTGTTTGCAGCCAAATCAATAGGAGTCTGCAGACCTCTTCTGAAGCCCCCTCCCCACGAGTCCAACTCCCTTTGGAGTCCAGGAAAGCAGGAGGAGGAAATGAAACAGGAAACTTCCTGCCACGAGGTCCTTTGGGGTCGCCTCTGCGGCCACTTTGCAGAAGTGGGACACGCGTTTCCCAGCCTGATGCACGCCCCACAGAACCACTCTCTCCCCACACACACACACACCAGAAAAAGTGCAGTTTACACACACACAACATAGACACACAACGTGTTTTGGAAGCAGAGGGGTGCACCACAGAAATCTCTTCCCAGCCCTCCCAGAAATGCCAAGTATGGGGGGGGGGGTTTTCAAAAGCCCCCCCCACCTATCACCAGCCCCTTCCCAGAGGCATGAGGGGTAAGAAGAGCCCCAGACCCTCCCTTTCTGTGGCTGCAGCACGCCCCCCTTTAAGCAGTTATCATAACTTAGGGGGCCGCTCCAAGACCCCCCTTCACTCCCCCAACCTGGATCTTGCAGGAGGCGAGGCCAGCCAGCCAGCTAGCTAGCTGCGCTCCTTGCAGAGAGGAAGAAGAGGAGGAGGGAAAGGGGGCTGGGCTATGACGCTCCCTGGCCACCTCCTCCTCCAGCCAGCCAGCCAGCCAGCTGCTGCTTCCTCTCTGCCTGCACCACGTTTATCCCTGGGCAGATCAGTGCAAAATCCCTTGCTGGCTTTCCTAGGAGGAAGGCTTGCTGGATGCAACAGGGCTTACTCCTGAGTAAGCATGCATGGACTCTCTGGGGAGGCAAAGAAAGCAAGGCCTTTTTGCATGGGAAACATGGGGGGGGGGGCGGTCCTGATCCCCCAAACCCCCAGGATCACAAATAAGGGATTGTGTCCCATGGAAGGATGGGGCCCCGATCCGTATTAAGTCAGGTTGCATTTAGACGCTGGGCAGAATCCTCGGCAGAGCCACCCAGGAGCAGTAAGTTGAGTTACTGCTCAACTTGCCCATTGAGTTCAATGGAACTTGACCCCAGCTGTCTTGGATTATAGCACTAGAATGCAGCCCATAGCCCAAGCCTAGGCCTGTCTACTCAGAAGGTAGTCCCATTATAGTCAACGGAGCTTTCTCCTCCCCACCTTCATATAACCTTTCCTTCCTTCCTCCCTCTACCTCTATACATATAAGTGCCGGCTTACTGCGAGTTTTGTCCCATACGTCCAATGAAGAGGACCTGCAGCTCACAACCTCCTTGAAATAAGCCGGCCACTACTGTATTACAAGACTCCTGTGGCTGGTTTTGCATCACCAGGTTCTGCTGCAAGAGATCAGTGAAGGCTTTTGAGGTGCTGTGAAACTCTTGCGGGTTTCATTGCAAAAGACACAGGGCAACGGGACTGAGAGCTGAAGCTCTGGGGCAGACTTCATTTGATGAGCTTCCATTATTTCAAAGACCGTTATTCTAGACGCACCGCGGGGAAAGGGCTGGTTCCCCTTGACGTAGCCGAGTCAGATCTTTCTTGGAATCAACAGAAGTGACTTGAACCCTCAACCGCTTTCAAGCCGTCCACAGCACATCATCAGGCCGGGGGCCCAAGACTGCAGCTTTTGAGACTCTCTCTCTCTCTCTAGAGCAGTGGTTCTCAAACCTTTTAGCACCAGGGCCCACTTTTTAGAATGACAGGGACCTACTCAAAGTGATGTCATGGCTGGTCATGACATTATCAGGCAGGAAAATTTTTAACACCCCCCCCCCCATTACGACAGATTTTTAACACACACCCCCGTATGACAAAATCCTATCAATTAAAAGTTTACAGTAAGTTAAACATTTACTTAAAATAACCTCCCTTCTAACCCTCCCAAGCAGTTGTTGATGCATTTTTTTAAAAAGTTCCCTCAACATCCCAAAGGCTGCAATCCAATCCACACTTACCTGGGAGTAAGCCCTATTGACTATAATTATTAAAAGTATGTACATAGTTGCCTGGTTTCTGTAGCTCCTGGGGGGGGGGCACAGCTCAGGAACCACTGGGCTGTCACATTTCCCCAAATGCAGTCACATACCATGGCAGCATCGTATTGGCAACCTTCAGTCTCGAAAGACTATGGTATCGCGCTCTGAAAGGTGGTTCTGGCACAGTGTCTAGTGTGGCTGAAAAGGCCAATCCGGGAGTGACAATCCCTTCCACACCGGGAGCAAGTGCAGTCTGTCCCTGGTCTGTCTCCCTGGCTATGGGCCTTCCTTCTTTGCCTCTTAGCCTCAGACTGTTGGCAGCATCAAGCCTAATGTATTAAAAATAAAATGCTCATTGAAATGAATGGGGACCCACCTGAAATTGGCTCATGACCCAAGTGGATCCCAATGCTCATTGAAATGAATGGGGACCCACCTGAAATTGGCTCGTGACCCAAGCGGATCCCAACCTATAGTTTGAGACCCACTGGTCTGGAGGACAGCTACCTCAAAAATACAATCTAGCAGTCACTACATAATGCAAAAGGTCTTACGCAAGGCAGAAGTCAAAAGAGGGGAAGCCCCGGCTGCTTTTCCAGCACAGTGAATTTTGGAGTGCTGTGATAATTCAGCAGGGATCCCCCTCCCTCCCTCCCCCTTTTGGCATTTGTGTGTTTAAATACGGCCTGCTTGGTTAAAGAATAAGGAAGTAAGAGTTACGCTAACCCTAAAAGGTTGGAAATATTCACACTTCTGCACGGAGGAGAGCCACATTTTGATCTCTCCAATTGAGGTGTTTGCCTCAGCAGTGTGTTGGCACCCACCTCCATTTGCCCACCTGGCTTCAGTGCTCTCCTTCCTGGACTGGCAAAGAGGTGCGGAGGAGAAAGGTCCGAGAGAGACTAGCCCCTCACTCTCCTGTCTGCTCTCTCCCATTTTCCTCTGCAGCCCAGGGAGATAGAACAGGGGCTGGCACATCAACAGGGGGGCAGCACATAGTATGTCAGGCACCAGGAGGTCTCAAGCCACCCATGTCGAAACCAGCCCTTCCCCACCAAAGTGCCTGAAGCACTTTGTGCTTCTCAAGAGTGGAAGGGCTGCCTTAAGTGATGAAACTAGCACAGTATATTGCTTTATCTCTTAAACCTTGACAGACTCACTGCTATCTGCAGACCCCGACAAGCAGCCAGACTCTTCCTTCTTCTGCAAGTCTATCTGCATGATTTTTAAAAACCATGTTTACCTTGTCTTTTTAAAGGAGCTCAAAGCAGCATATGCAATCTCTCCGTCCCTGTTTTATCCTCTTAACTACCTCAGCGTAAAAGCCCTTTCACCATTTCTTTGGGGACGGGGTCCCCCGCAGTTGTGACAGCTGCTGTCCAAGTCCGGAATAATTTGGACAACTTCATATCTGCCTAGCGTCAAGGCTTTTCCTAGGCTCATCAAGAAAGGGACAGCTTTGAAAAATAGGAACACTCCAGATCTATGAAAACAAACCTCAGTGTGGTGGTTGAGCCATTCCCAGTAATGGCCATAGTGGCCGCACACCTTGGGGCAGGGCTTAGTGAGGGTGGTAGGCCAGGGCCTCTCTAGTGTACCACTTAGAAGCCCAGTGACCTCAACTGGCACTCCCTCTGCACCCAGGGTGCAAGGACCACAGAGCCAGAATGGACCTCCAGTCCTAGGCTCCGATAACAGAGACAGCAGGAGAAGGTAGGTTGTTGCAGAAGAGTTTGACCCAGCACCAGCTCACCTGGACTTACCTGCCCTGGATCCATACAGTGAGCGGCCACACACATCCACAACACTGTCGCTGAGATGGTGTGGCGGGAGAAGCCACTGGAGATGGTATCCACCACGTATGATTTGGCTGCACTGATATTGCTCTTGCAGGTGCAAAAAACTTGTCTTGTGCCAAGTCCTCGTGCACCAGCTTGAATCCACCACCAAGGGCACAGGTAGTTAAAACTCACCCAGCACCCTCAAAATCTGGATCATTTAAACCCACAAATATTTAAACAGAAAACCGGAGGCGCAAATAGCCTGAACGACAGAAGCAATTCCACTCCCACACCTCTCTGACAAAAGCCAGGCATCACTTGCAATGGGAGAAAATATGTGTGTGTTGTAGTATTCAGTTCAGTTTATTTACTGGACTCTGCTAGGAGATGTTCAAGGAAGATAACAGAATCCTCATTATTCAACCTGATCCCAGGCCACAAAAGATCGTTTGAACAAGGTTTTATTTTTAAAAAGATCTCACCCTGCTTCCAGAAAGCACAAAAGCTCAGGAACTGGAGAGTCTCAAGGAGAAAAGAATTCCACATCTAGGGGGCAACCAAGGGGGAGAGGTGTCCTGGCAGGACCAATTTGGCACAGAGATGATAGACTGGAAAGCACCGCCCTCTCACCTTAAAGGTCATGGTGGGATGTTGGGGTGGGCACAGCCTCTCCACAATGCTGGGAATGGGCTTCAGGTCTGTCTTAATATGGAACGTGCCAATAAGGACTATGCTGGGAGCTGGTGCCAAGATTGCCACAAAGTCACCACTGGGTAAGTGCCCAGTGGTCTCACTCCCCATCTGCCCACAAATGTCTAAGGACAGCAGGGCCTGGGGAAGCGGGTGATTTTGTGGCCATGTCACTCCAGCAGACGTGGTCTTAAAACAGTCCTTGTTGGTTTGTTCAGTGTTAAATTGAGGTCAAATCAGAAGCCACTTTGCGGGAACAAACAAAGAACCACTGCTGCGGCAGTGAAGGAAGGGGGGGTGGGAGTAGGGAGAACAATGACAATGGTGATGGAAGGAGGCAGAGGTTCAGTTGCTTTTGCTTCTTCTGGGGGGGGGGAAGAGTGTCACTCGGCAAAAACAGAGACAGCCACACAGCACTGGGGGGCCCTGCTGGTTCAAAGCAAGACGGCAACCAATCCATTCCAATCCTTTACTTGAAAACACGGCTTCCATGCAGAGGTGTTCAGACTGAACCGCTGACGCCTGCAGCTCGCTCACTCACCCCCCCCCGGCTGTCTCCCAGCCACAGGGGGGAGGAAAAGCTTTCGCCACAGGACAGTTATGTTGAACCAACGATGTGTTCTCACCTGAACATTACAGTAAACGAGTCCTATAGAAGAGAACTGCTAACCAAAAAAAAAAACCTGTACACAAGTTTACAAACATATTAACATATAAATAACAGGAAGCTTCCGGCCAGGAGAGCTTCCCCCAGTAGTCTTTTTGCTTGAGACTAACACTGGAAGGGGAGAGCCAGTCCCTTTCCTCAAGCATCACAGGGGTTGGTTTGGAAGTTTTGTCCTTTTTCCCGTTGTCAGTGCCTCCGGCTTCAAGTGAGCAGTCTGTGCAAAGCGGGCACCACCCCACGCCCTCCAGGAAGGTGCCCAGCTGAGGCCTCGGCCGGCCAGCCAGTCATCGCTCTGGTCCAAGTTCTTGCTGGAAGACCCGCTTCTTCTCCCGACAGTGCTTCTTGTGGGCCGGCCAGTCTTTCTGCTGGCACTGCGAGCCGCAGTACCGGGCCACTTGGCACCGCCCACAGATGTTAAACTCGCGTAACTGGAGGGGGGAGGAGCACGGGACAAGGTGTCAGTATCCCCTGTGGAGGAGGGCAGAGGAGAGAAACTATCCCCCAAAACACGCTAACCGAGCGGCCCGGGGGAGGGCCCGAAGGCGGCACCTGACACAGCCCCCTTTGCCGAAGCTGAGCAGTGCCCGTTGGGGGAGCACTCGGGAACCCTACATGTGCTGCACCGGGAATTCCGTCACAGAAGAAGGGTGAGGGGAGCCAATCAACACTCCCACACATACACTTGTCTTACAATATAAAGTATCCGAACACAGATTTTTGATGGGGACAGAGCTCAGCAGTTCAATCCAGGCAAGGCTCAGAAAAGACCCCTTGCTTGAACCCCTGCTGACGGCAATCCTGACCTCCAGGGGCCGGGGCCTGACTAACATAATGGGCAGTTTCAAATAATTTTCCCTGCATTGTAAGCTCTGTAAATTCATGGTTTGTCTGCAAAACTCCTGCCTGTTTTCCCCAACCAAATGCTCAGCTATTTCCCTCAGGGCCCACAGACCTACTTACACCTTTTCACTCACAGAACCAAGTCAACCAATAACAATTTTACAATGCGTTTTTCAGAATATCCTTAGGCCTCCTTCTATACTGGCTTGCACAACCGCTTCAGTGGGGTGGAAACCAGTGATGCCCTCTTTCACCTCCCCAGCCCTGCCTCCCAATGCTGTCTTCCCAGGAAAACAAACAATGAGCTAGGAAAACAGGCTTGGGGTCTCCTGTCATGGCACCTAGACCTTCTCAGGGGGAAAGGGTCATCTATCCAAGCAGGAGTGTAGCTCAAAGTTGATTGCACAAAGGACAGAATGCACCACTGAAGGGTGCCCAAGAGACAACTTAGCAGCACAAAGACACTTCCTGGCAGGGCAACACAAAGAATCCACTAGATGTGGCTCAGGGGTGGCTTTTCTAAAAAAATGCCAAGCTTTGAAGAAGGGACGAACACGGAGCGGCCGGGCTAAGGACACGGATGGCGTTTCCACAACTTGCTTCTGGGTTTGAACGCACCTGTTTCTCAATCATCGTGCAGGGGGGATAATGACATTCGTAGTATGTGCACGAGTTCTCCTCTTCCTCCACGACGTCCCCGTTGGCGTTATAGTAGCGCGTCACATTCAGCACAGGGAACTGCTCCTCTATGGGGTCCGTGGGAAGCTGTTGTATCGCCAGCCAGTATAAACTTTGTTCCCTGCAGAAAACAACACCCCCCAAGCAAATAAGGCGTTTGCCTCACACCAAGCAGACAGCGTAAGAGAAACAAATAAAGTCTCAATTCCTTGCCAAGTGCGAAAGGGACAATTGCCTGGGTCCTTGGGGGCTAACATGGAGAAACCAACAGCTCCCTCCTAAGAAACAGGGCTACTGCTTTTGAGCTTGTGCGGCTGCCCACGGGCAACTGGGTGGCCACTGTAAAAAGGAGGATGGATGGGCCTTCTAACTAATCCAGTAGGGCTTTTTTATGTCCCAGGCCCAAGTATGAAAGCAGAACGTGTAGGATTTCAATTGAAATGGTGACAACAGCAGAGAAAAGGCAGCTTCAACCACCCCACTCAGCCAAGCTTTATCCAGAGCAACAAAGTCTGGAAGCTCTTTGGAACCCCCCCCCCATCCCCTTATCCATAAGTCTTCAGCTGTTACCTTTGTTTACTAGAGATTTCTTCGGCTTTGGGTCTCCAGCCCCACGGAACCAGGCGCAGGTTATCTAGACGGTTGTCCACTGTCACTGCGTTCAGATGCACTACCTGAAACCCTGGGGCAATGCCTCCCCGATGCCGTTCCCTGGAAGAGACAACAAACTTGCAAGTTTCCAGCAGACAACATCTGGATGTCTGTGGGAGGGGGTGGTAACATCCCATATACAAGATGAGATTTCAAGCTGCTATCTCCAGCTTTCAGATACAGCTAAACTTGTCATGTGGAAGACCACTGAAATTACGCTGTCTCCACACAGCCCCCACTCAAGTAGTACAATCCTCTAATACCCATCTAGGTATTTCAGCCCTTACATAACAGCAGACATCTAGCCAGTTATACAGCAGGCCCTCGTATTCACGGGCTTGACACCCACACATCTGAATATCTGTGGGTGCTGAGCCTGTAGCTGAAGGAGCTCAGAAGACCTCCCAGCTTTGACCAAAAGTGCCTTCCAGTCATGTTTTGAAGGCCAGCGTGCCCCTCCCCCATGGATTTCATTATCCACAGAATTTGGTATCAGCGGGAGGGGGTCCTGGAATGGATCCCCCACAGATTCCGATGGCCCACTGTATAAACTTTTAAAGATACTATTTTGGTTGTGTATTTCAGTTTTGAATACAGGTATGTAAAGCAGAACAAGATCTAAATATTGGGGAAAGAATGTTAAAATGCAACACAAATCCTTCTCTCTCTTAACGCACCCCAAAGTCCAATCTATACCTACTTTTAAGGTCTTATGAAATCTGCAATGAGTTCGGTTCACACAGCAATACCCACCACAGCAACTCGTGCAGCAGCCGCCCAGACCCCCTTCCTCGGTTTTTGTCGAAAGCATAGGCAAAAATTTTAGCACCATTTCCATCTGCGTCGACCTCCATGCGAGCCTGGCCGAAAGAAGAGAACCCATTTCAAGAGGGAAAGGACCACAGGGAAAAAGGACAGTGGGTTCGAGAAACCTGCGTTCCAGTCTCACCTTGCCCATCTGTAAAATGGGAATTACATGGGCCACAGACACAGAATCTCTGAAACAGTCAATACAGACTGCAAATCACTTTTAATAGCATTATAGATATTAACAGATCTTTGTAATTCAGTACATGCTCAGTGCTGCACAGAAGACATAGTCCTCATTCAGAGAATTTACAGTCTGTACTGAGCACAGAAGGAAAGGGGTAAATAATCAAGAATCTAAATGGGAAAGATCATAGGATCAGGAAGCTCTTAAATAGGCAAAGTGAATTTGCTGACAGCTTACGAAAAGAAAAAAGGGGGGCAAGCCATCACTACACCCCAAAGGGTCTTCTGGCCACATGTCCTTGCTATAGATAGTGACCAGTCACATCTTTTTTGGCTCCTAAGTTTGGGGGAAGGGGGTTCAAATGGTAACCTCAGGCAAACAGATCTACCCACAAACTGCTAACCCTTGCAACTACTAAATAGATAGGAAAATAGATCTACCCACAAACTACTAACCCTTGCAACGGGCACTGGAAACAGAGAGAGCAGCAACCTCAAAAAGAGGGGTGGGGCAGAAATAGGGCTAGATTCTTACCTCAAAAGAGTAACTCTCCACGAGTGGAATGTCTTGTTCATCTATTAGTGTGTACTTTGTCTGGAATGAGAATGGCAATTAAGAGTGAAACACTATCTTGGATACGTTGCCAACAGCTTTCCACTCATTTCATCCCAATACTGCTGAACTAACCCTAGGGAGGTAAAGCGTCCCACTGTTACCCAGGGGCACATCTTACGCAAGCAAAAATAGAAAGCATCCATCTTGAAAAAGATGGCGTGTATGTGGTCGGGTCACTTTCCTATACTTGGCATAAACCAAGAGAAAACTACTTCAAGAAGAAATGAGGCTCGTAAGTTTTAGGATCTCTACCTGCCAATCAGAAGACAACGGTCAGGAACCTTTTCTAGGATAAGAGCTGATATGAGGCAGTAGTGGGTGGACCAAGGACACTTCTTTTTGTCTCTGAATTGGCAACTGAGGAGACAGTGGCAGGGAAATGCCTTCAAAAGGCAAGTTTTAACTCAGAAGCCACCAGCGGCATCTGAGGACATAAGCTCTTGCCCACCAAAGACTATGCCACAAGAAATCCCTTAAAGCTTTTCTCCTGTAACATCTTGATAAAATGGCTTGCTGGAACATTATTGAGAACCCTACTTGTAACTTTAGAACAACACAGAGGCTCACGCCCCACACTGACCAAATCCAGGCTAAACACCAGATTCACAACCAATACAATGGGGTTACAGCACAACTACAGTTGTGTAGAGGGGAGAATTTCAGCAGGTGCAGCTTGTTGTCATCTGTGAGATCAGAAGCTGAACCTGCTAAAATTCCCCCCTCGACACAACTGTTAAAGGTTCAGGAGCCCTAAAGTTGAAAGGCTGGCCACCCCTGGGTTGGATGGACCACAACTCAGTAGATGGCTACTTCCTACAAACATCAGCATGCTCCATAAAGGCAAAATTTTAAAAGGTCACCTGTGTGTGGACAACAACTGCCCTCGCCACACTCTCAAAAAAAGCTTTCTCTGTGTAATGGAGCAGGACAAAAAATAGGGTGCCCAGACAAAAGGGGGACAAAGTGCCTCTCCCTTTAACCGCTGTACAGAAGAGGAAATTTTGGCAGGTGCAGCTCAACATGGAAGGGTTTATGAAGCTGCACCTGCCAGAATTCCCTCTTCAACACAACGGTTAAAGGGAGAGGTACTCTGTGTGTCTGGTAACCCTACAAAACAAAGAAAACCCTTCCTCTCTCCTCATCTTCTACAGGGCAAAAGGCTGGGGGGGCGGAGGAGGAGAAAGGGGGAGTCGAAATTTCAGCCAACCCTCTCCCCTCAAAATGCACTTTTTAGAAAAACATAGATGAGTGTCTGGCCAAAAGCTGGCAGAGGAGAGCCCCTCGCCAAAGCCCACCACCAAGGGAACGGTCGACATCACACAAGGAGGGTGCGATGTCACAGAGAGGCCTGTGTGACGGGGGGGGGGGGTCACGGGCCTGGGCTGACACACTTGCTACCCCCTGCTCCTTCTCTTAACAGCTATAGGGTAAAAGGCTGGGGGAGAGGAGAAAAGGGGGGGGTTAAAATTTCAGCCCCTCCCCAAAGCCCACCACCTAGGGGTGGCTGACGTCACACAGGGAGGGTATGGCATCACAGAGAGGCCACATTACATCAAGGGGCTGAGGCCCCTGGTGCCCCTCATCACCTATAGGGCAAAAGGCTGGGGGAAGGAGAAGGGGGGAGTCCAATAGCCCCTTCCCTCAGAGCCCACCACCAAGAGGGAAGCTGACGTCACAGAGGGAGCATGTGACGTCACAGAGGCCCTGTGACATCAGGGTGCCAGGGCTGAGGCACCAGGAGTCCTCCCCCCTCCAGGGCAAAAGCCTGGGAGGAGGAGAAGGGGGCCCAAACTGCAGCCCCTCCCCCAGAGCCCACCACCAAGAGGACGGCTGACGTCACAGAGCGAGGGTGTGACGTCACAGAGACCCTGTGACGTCAGGGGGCGTCACGTGCCAGGCCGAGGCCCTCCAACCCCCCTCAGAGAGTCGTCGGAGGCCCCGCCCGCACCTTGCCCGCCACCCGGCCGAGCCGCACGATGCCCAGCTTGAAGTCGGTCATGGCTTCGGTGGGAGGGCGGGGAGGGGCGCGGGGCGGACGAGAGGCCGACGACGAGGAGAGGACCCGCCGCCGCTGCTGCCACGCGCCGCCCGCCGCCGCACACCCGAGCTGAGGGAGGGGGCGGGGCAGGCACGCACCGCCGCCGCTTCGGCCCGCGCAGCCAATCGCAGGCCGAGCCGCCGCTCCCCCCCGCCCGCGTCATCCGCTCCGCGCCGCTCCCAGCGCGCGAGGCAGCGCAGCCCCGCCCATCCCGTCGCGCGCCCTGATGACGTCAGGCGCTCGCCTGAGAGGGCGGGTAAGGCGCAGAGCTAGAAAAGGGCAGAGTGACAGGCTCAGGACGAGTTCACGGGTTGTCACAACTAGACGTGTGTGTGTGTGATCTTGAGCAAATCTGAGCAGTGTCTTTTCTTTTTTCCCCCTTTTGATTTTGCTTTAATGAATTTAAGAATCGCTCGTCGCAAATGGAGGCAACAAAAAACACTTGTTCAGTGAAACTCGGAATCCTCCCATAGAAAGGCACTTCAGTTGCACTTCTAGCCCTTTCATACCTCTGTGGGCGGCCGATGACATCAGGAGCGCGCGAACGCCGTTTATTTATTTATTTATTTATTGCCTTATATGGGAAGCGCGGCGCACGCGCCAGAGAGGATGGGCGGGGCCGAGAGGCATCCTGCGCTCCGGCCTGAAAGGAAAGCCTCTGATTGAGCAGATCGGCGCATGCGCGCTAAGGTACCACTTTCTCCTACCAAGGAGCATAGATTTGCTGCGCAAGCAAAAACAGATGCAACTTGGGTCTACCGTAAATCACATAATATCAGGTCTCAAGGAAAAAAGTGGCTTCCTTTTTGATGCTCTCAGGTGTGGGATGGTTTTTTTTCCCCCCTTCCTCTGCAGGTTTGAATCATCTGCACCTGCAGCCTCAAGTGGACCACAGGCAGCTATCCAACCGGTGAGGCTCTCCCACCATGCATCAGGGTGCGCTTCACCTGATGAGCTTCTGCCTGTCTGGGAACTGTTGAAGAGCTGCAAGAACCTGGCCAGAATCCCCAGGATGCGCTTCACCTGGTGAAGGTCCACCTGTCATGGAACTGTTTAAGAGCAACTTTTTTCTGTTGGGCTCTTTTCCAAGTCCATCAAGGGCAGGTGGAGGCTGGGTCACACCACTAAGGGCCCAACCCTTTCCAACTTTCCAGCCCTGACAAAGGAATGCTTGTTCCCTTACCTTGAGGAGGCTTCTGTGACTAACCCCCCCCTCCCCATTGGCATAAGAACATAAAAACAGCCCCACGGGTCAGGCCAGAGGCCCATCTAGTCCAGCTTCCTGGATCTCACTGTGGCCCACCAAATGCCTCAGGGAGCACACAAGACAGCAAGAGACTTGCACCCTGGTGCATGGCTGCATCAGCACTGGAAAATCGGAAAGGGTTGGGCCCTAAGCCCCTCAAGCCTTGAGGCTATTCATTAGGAGAACTGGATCAAAAAAAATTTTTTTTTTGCAAATAAATTAATAAAACATTGCCTGTAAATAAATAAATAAACACACTCTTTCTAGATCACCTTGTTTTAAAGCCTTGTAAAGCCTGGTGTGTCCCAAGTGAGTTGCATTTTAGAAAGTGGTTCCCAGTGCTAAAAAGTTTGAGATACATTTGACAGTTAAGATGACAGGCTGGGCGCCATCACTCTCATAGTGCCCAAACCTGGTGCCTGGTTTGTGCACCTGGCAAGGCCAGGTTCAGAAGCTGAGCCGGAATCTCCCATCACCTGGAGAACCCGGGCAAGATCCAGAGAGCAGAACCCTGAGAGCTCCAGAAGGCGAGAACCCGCTGATGTCACACTACGTGCAACGGCCATTCCAGCGAGCAAAGGGGCTGCGTCAACATCGCTGAGCCAGAGCAATGGAGTTCCAGCAGAAACAAATCAAGTTTTTGGCCCAGCAGTATTTGGATGGCAGCTACGCAAAGAAACCCAAAAGGACACCGTTACTCTACAGAAGGCATGCACAACACCACTGGTAACGCACATCCCGTCGCCACATCTCAAAAAGGACATAGTGGAGCTGGAAAAGGTGCAGAAGAGGGTGCACAAAATGGCTAATGGGCTGGGGCACCTCCGTTACAAGGAAAGGCTCCAGCGTATGGGGCTCGTCAAGCTAGATAAAAGGGGGGCCATGGGGGAACATGATTGAGACATGCAAAATTATACATTGGATGGATAGAGTGGACAGAGCAGCCATTTTCAACCACTGTGCCATGGCACATTGGTGTGCCAGGAGTGCTCCACAGCTGTGCCATAGGAATTTGGAGGAAGGTCATTTATTAGTAGGGCCAATAGAGGATGTGAGCCCCCCAACAACAGCATGCTGTGCCTTGTCAATTGTCACAAACCTAACGGTGTGCCTTGACCATTTTACTGCCTTATCAGTGCGCAGTGAGATTAAAAAGGTTGAAAATCATTGTAATATGTTGTGCATGGGGCTGCCTTTGGGGGCTGCCTGGAAACAACTATCCCTCTAGGAGACCAGGCCTTGAGAACACCCTGGTGAGATTGTAACAAGACAGTCACGCCCCAAAAATTTTTCCAGTCAAGTTGCAAGGGATGCGTGCTATAATTCACGAGCTGAGGGGTCAACTGCACTGACCAGAGGGTTGGACTAGATGATCTTTAAGCTCCCTTCCAACTCTAAAGTTCTATGGTTCTACAGTTCAGTGGTAAGGATCAGAAGAGAGGGATAGCTTATGCCAAATAGGGGCAACTGGACAGCCACTGCAAGAGGACAGCCACTTTTTCCTGCTTTTGGGGAACAGGCCCCCAAAAGCAGGCCCCCAAAAGTGTTGTGTGAACCAGGCCCCAGTGAATGCCCAACTTTCCCCCAGCCCCTTGAGGCTTCTAGGACAGCCTTCCCTCCAAAACTGTGTGTGTGTTTGGTTCCCAGGAGTCAGGCGAGCAGAGAAAGCAGCGCAAATCCACTCTTCCCAGGAATCTATTCTGGAAGGCAAAGCAGTAAGTATAAAGCAGGGCCTTTTCTTCACTGGGGCTCAGATCCCAGCTTTTGTCATGCTTGCTGGCAAGGCGGCCAACACGCTTTCCCAAATCCTGCACCTCCTGCTCTGTATCTGTTAACAGTAGCTTGAGCTGCAGCTACAGCAAAGTCCTCACTTAAAGTTGTTGGGAGGTTCTTGGAAACGTTAACTTCAAGCAGAGCTTCTCTTCATGCCCACTGCTAGGCAGAAAGCAGCTGCTCAAGGCATAGGAGCAAGCCAGGCCCCTTTACTGAGAGCACCTGGAGCTGTGGGTCCTCCGGCCCCATTCCCCCTCCCTTCACCCATTCCTGGTGTTGCAGGGTTGCAGTCGCTAAGCTTCCCACCCTGCTTTTCTAGGGCGTCAAGAGTCCCCAGACGGCCGGCTTCTGCTGGAAGTGAACGTGGACAGCCCTGGGCCAGCTGCCTACTCGCCCTCCACCATCAACTACAGAGAGAGCAGCGCTCCATCCTACACCTTTGGCCGGAAAACGCCACCGCGAGGTATCCAGGAAAGGCAAAGAAAGGCAACGCAAAAGTCTGTTCTGGTTACTTGGAGCTCTTTCCATGGAACAGGACAGTCTGGGGACAGGGTATAAACCAGGGGTGTCACATTAGCTTCATTTAGTGGGCCTTTCCTGGCACCTCATTGCCGAGGGCAGGAAGTGAAGCACTTCCAGGGGCCACATTCAGCCCGCAGGTTTTGTGTTTTGACACCCCTGGTGTAAACAGCCTGCCTGAAAGTGAGTGGCTGTGAAAGGTGTATAGCCACCTTAGCCCGAGCCTCACCACCTAGCTGAGCACTGTCAAACCTGACTGGCAGTGGGTGGCTGCCAGCCTGAGTCAGACCATTGGTGCACCAAGGCCAGTTTTACCTAGACTGGCAGTGGGTCTGAGGATAGGGTCCTGCCCTATCCATTCTGTAGCCACACTGAGCCATACAGTACCATGTGGTAAGGGGCACACTTCAGATCTCCATTGGGGAGGCAGCAGGTCCTCCTTCCTGCCACCCCCACAGCAAGTCTCAGCTTGGTCACGGGAGTGAAACCAGCTGGCTGGTTTTGCTGTGATTGTGCAAAGAATCACTTGGGGGGGGGGGGTGCAGCATTAGCAGCAGTCTGGAAGTAATTGCAGTGATGTCATTGTGTCACTACAATTACTTCCAGGTTGGTGCAATGAGGGGTTTGTCCTGGGACACCACATTTGCTAGCTACAGCAGTGCCACAGTGTGGCCAGGGAAGCTAAATAAATTGCATAAGGAACTGGTAATTTTTATCGGCTTATTTGCAAGGCTGTTTGGGAAGCCTAGACCTAGGGAGAACTATAGCAGCTTTCTGAAGGAAAAAAAAAATCAAAGGGCGAAGTTGCGGAAGGATGACCTAACTTTCCAGACTGTGCATTCCTGTCTGTGCTTTTGGGGGGGGGGGGGGGAGTTTCCATCACACTCCAGGCCAGCAGTTTGTGGCAAACTCTTGCCCCTCAGCTGCCTCCATCTTGCCTTTTTCTTCCTGTTGCTGTAGATGGTGGAGGACGTCGTGCATGGCAGACAGCTTGGCTGCAGGGCAAGCACCCATTCACTAAGAAAGTCGATTTTGCCCGAGAGACCAATGTAGGTGGCACTTATGGTAGCAAATACCAGAGAGGAGAGCCTGATCCTGTCAGAGACGGGAGAACATGGAGCCTTGCGGAGCCCCTCAGGCTACTGCTGGGCTGATATTAGATTGGGATCTACTGGGAAGAGCACCAGCATATGTTGAGAGAAACCCGGGTGTCTCAATTCCCCTTCATTCAACAAAAAGGCATTTGAAAGTTGTCCAAACTCCAAGCCAGTGTTCCCCAACTGTACACTCAAAACAGCTTTTTTCACAGGCCCAGTGCAGTCCTGTGTAGAAGCAAATTGAGTCAGGTCTTTTCACCAGCTCCTTAAGAGAGCATGACTGCTGGATCAGGCCCTCAAGGGCCAAGCGTGTTTCTCACAGGAGCCCAGAGGCTGCCTTGGGGAATGGCCACAAACGGGAGAGGGTGCTCCCCAGAAACAGCTGCCACTCAGGGCATACAACCTCTGACCCTTGAGGGAGCAGGTATTCGGCTTGAGCAGCAGTTGCCATGATTCAACATCCTGTGCATGTTTAATTTCCTTTTATGGGAAAAAATAGCTGTCTTAGAAGCCTCTCCTCTTAGCCTCCATCTTCTCTACCAGCACTATATGGATAAGGACCCTTTAGCCTTACAGGGCTATGGAAGGGACCCTACAGGTGGGGTTCTCTGCAGAGCCAGGAAGTGTCATGCACCTGCCCCGTCTTATCCCCCACCAGCTGAGCTCTGGACATGTGCTTTACAGTGGCCATCACCTGCTGACTACAGCCTGCCCCTGGGAGCCCAGCCACCCAATCGGCCCAACGTCCCCAACTTCACCATTGGCCAGAAGGGCAAGTTCAGCTGGGTCAACAAAGGTGAGCACCCCACCGGAGCATATTCCCTTCCCCAAGCTGCCATGGTTCACCCAGAGCACCTCTGCCCTCCTACAGCAGCCAGGAACCCCAGTACTTGCTGTATTGGCAGGCCCCTTTCTGTGCTGCCCGCCTGCCTCTAACACAGTGCTTTGCTACCTTTCTCCAAAAGAGCCCAGGACAGTGGCAGGAGGAACACAGAATGGCCACTTTCCCCTTACACAACACCAGAACCAGGGGACGTGCACTCAAACTGAGCATCACAAGTTAGAACAGACAAAAAAATAGTAATTCTTTATTCAGCCTGTCAACAGTGGTGGGGGTTCTATCTCCCTGTGCCCCTTGGGAGTTGCAGCCGCAGCCACTACAAGGTAAACTTGTCATGAGCTTTGGCTATCTTTAGCTATCCAACCTAGCTGCTAAAGGGAAGCCAAAAATAACAGAAGTCTGCCCTCTTGTGGTTGACCAAGAAACAGGTATTCCAGGTAAACTAAAGGCATACACTGTATTGCTGCTTTAATTATTGGGGCTTTTTATTTTTTAACACTAGACACTGTTCCAGAACCACCCTTCAGAGCGCCATAGTCTTTCGAGACTGAAGGCTGAAAACAACATTTATTTTTTAAAATTGTAGGCCACTTTTGGTATTTGCTCCTGCAGAGAAAAGCCAGAGTATGAATCTCTTGAATAGAAAATTGAGCAATTCTTCCCTGCAAGCCCAGAGACCTGCTCCCATCTGAGCCTGCCCAAGGGTCAAATAGATAGCATTCTCCACCTGGTAACAGGGTTATGGGATAACCCATAAATGAGAGAAATCCCATTAGATGCAATTGGGAGTGATGTTGGGCTTTTTTTCTGCAGCAACTCCCTTGGGCCTGAACCCAATGCAGCTTCCAGGCTCTGAAAAGATCCAAGCCCAAGTGGATCTTCCCAGTTACACATGCTTAGGGTTGAACTGCTTGCACTTGGGGGACAGGGCTGCCCCCAAAAATAAAAAGGGGGAGCCTCCTGTGCTTTCTGCCCTCACCCTCCTCCCCCACCCCTACAGATTCAATGAACTACCCAGGCCCAAGCCAGTACTATACAGACAACGCCTACGCACAAGTGCTCAACCGGTCACCATCCTACATCATCAGCCCCGCACCACAGACTGTGTTCGTCTGGTCAAGCAAAGGTGAGGCACATCAGAAGCTGTGGGCACAGGGCCTGGACTGCTGGAAGCCTGAAGCCCTGCATGGGTCAAACAGGAGCTAGCTTCTCCTTTGCAGGACTGCCAGAAGCAGGAGAGAGGCTGGCTCGGATGCCAGTGAAAGAGGTGCCCTTGCCTATAAGCCTGCCTCCCTAGTGGGTGGATAGGAGTGCACCCTGGACACCACAGTCCCACTGAACCTAGGTGCCCAGAAGGAGCCCCCCTTCAGCCAAGAAACAGCAGTCCTAGAAAGCCATGCCTGGTTATGCCCCAGGCTGCTGTGACAGCTTCAGCCCAGAGCCATTTTCAAAGTCAGAGCAACACCACAGACCAGATATTTGGGGCCAGGAAGGTTCTTCCTTTTGCACCCTTTTTAAAGTTGCCAAAGGCAACTAGCAGCCCACTATTGGAAAGAGGATATTGGCCTCAGCCAGCAGGGACCCTCTGTGTCCCCTTAAGCCAGAGTCATCTGCTGCCATCTGCTTCATCCCTACAGTGGGCACGCCTGGGCCTGGGGCCTACAACGTGGCACTGGGGCACAAGGCGGCCCTGCCCAGCTCCCCAAGTTTCTTCATCCAAGGTGTGAGACGACCCAAGAAGCACGAGACTGGGCCATTCACCACACTGTGAAGACACAGGCTTTTCTTGGCAACACTCTGCTTCTGCTCAGTGCCTTGTTTGTGCAAGGCAGCTCTCAGAACCAAATACAGGCTGAACCTGGTGAACTGCAGTGTGTGGCGTCTTCCTGCTAGCATGGATTCTGGCTGGTATCTATCTACCTGGGCAGGATGCAGCCCAGTGCTCTATCCCCATGGTTCTCTTCTCCTCCACACTTCTTCCTATCCAGGCCAGGGGTGGGATGAAAGAGGTACAGGGTCAAATGGGCACCCTCCCAGTCTGCTGCCTAAGGCAGCAACCCCAGTCTGCTGCATAAATGGGCCGGGCCAGTCCTGCATCTGTTCCCTGATGCTCTGTCCAAATTTTTAGAGTTAAAAAACCCAGGAAAGATTCCAAGTCTGTACGCAGAATAAACACACACCTTGGAAGTTCTATCCATCTAACATGGACAGGCCATCAAGCCATTCGTTTTTCCCTTTCAGTTGATCGTAGGTGTTTTATCTGATGAAAATGTTAACTGCAGGTTAGGATCAGAACTGGCTACAGCCTTCTTAGAATTCTGCAAAGGTGTTTGCAAGCTGCAAAATTGTGTAGAAAACACCACATCAGTGAGGAGAACTAAATTCTGAAGCCTCTACACCCAAGACAAAAGACATGGGTAGACTTGCTCACCCCAGAGATCTGGGAAAGAGCAACCCTTATGAGGCAGGACCCCCTGGCAGTACCTCCCTCTTCAGGCCAATTTTTGATATTGGCCCAACCTATTCAAATGGGGAAGGTGAGAGATGGTCAACAGAACCAGATTTTCAGACATAAACAGCTTTTTAATCATCAAAATGTGCTACAGGACTTGCTGTGTTGAGTCTGTCGAGGCAGCCATCTTAGCTCTGTCGAAAAAGAGGGAAAAGCCATTAAGGTAAGCAATACAGAGGGACCCAAATGTGTTTGTCTGCTACTGCTGGACAAGAACAGCACTTACCGCTGGGCACTCAACGGCGCCACTGTTGATGTCTTCGATGATATCGTGGGGGTGTCTCCCGTCAACATTGCAGCCGACCGACTGAGCTGTGCCCAGAATCTCCTTGATAGTCCCTGGAGAGAACAGGACCATAAGAAAGTTCAGGCTGGGCATCCCGTGTCTCACGGGTGCAACATAAAATTGACTTCAGCAGACCAAGAATGCGGAAATATCAGAGCATTTGCACCACTATTCTGCCAGGCAGCACGCCTGGGATCACACAAGCTCCCCCCCCCCCCATGGGTCAGATCTGCTCCTCCACCATGTCTCACAGTAGGGTCAGCAAAGGGGGAATTCATCTACAACCAGTTCAAAGACAGACATCCTAAGACAGCATTTCTCAAGATGTGGGTTGTGAGCCAATTTCAGGCGGGCTGCATAGCACCTAGCTCAGCCACCATTAAAAATACAGGGTATAGAGCCGCTGGATAGGGTGGGGTCCCAGTGGAAAAGGGGTAGGGTGCTTTGACCTGAAGTGGGAAGATGGAGGGCCTTGTGGTTGGAGAAGGATCCAAGGCTGCGTTCTGCTTGCACTTCTGAGCTGGAACATTTGAATTCCGAGCTATGCAAAATAACAGCAGGAGTGTGCTGTGTAATGGGACCTTTGGCTGATCACGGGTTAAGTTTGAGGCCTAAATTGATGGCTTGACATCGCTTCAGTTAATGACATCACATCCAGTGGGTCCAAACAGGCTATCATTCTAATAAGTGGGTCCCAGTGCTAAAATGTTTTGAGAACCACTATCCTAAGAAATAGCCCTTCCCCAAATAGACACTTATTTAAAAGCAGCTGCAAGTTTATCACTCAAGCAGCAGCCTCATTTTTCAGAAGGACTGAATGGCCCTAGAACAGTGGTTCCCAACCTTTAGGAGGCCACAGATGACAGAGTCAAAAACTGGAAGTGTCATGAACCACATGCAACCACTGTGGTCTGGCCCCCACCATCTGGTCATCTGTCTCCTAAGCGCTCCCCTACAGACTGTCAGAGAGAACAGACTGCCCCCAGCCACAGCAGACACTTAAGTGGTTGTAGCTATGGGTGAACTCCACCCCCTGTGGTGGTCTGTGGGAGATTGCTTGCTCAGCAAGACAATGGAAGTGATCAAAGGCATTTTTTCCCTGAGGCCTCACAGACCACTGGTTGAAAACCAGCGCCCTAGAGCCAGGTGCATCACATCCCCATTACCTGAGAGCTCTCGCGCCAAGGACCTGTGCCGCATCTGCCGGGCGATGTTCACAATCTCATCGAAGCTGACATTGCCACTGTGCTTGACTGTAACAAAATAAACCTGATCAGTTTCCAGAGTTTGGTCATGTGCTCTGCCAGCCAGAGGCTTTGCACCGTCTCCACAGCCCGTCACTCACTTTGTTCCCAGTCTTCGGCACAGAGTTACCCACAGAGAGAATAACCCTGTTTCCTGGACTGGGGGTTCCTCTTAGCTCACCACTGGAATGTACCAGCCACAGCTGAAGCCAGGCAGGCACAGTGGCGGGTGGCTGTAAGACCCAACTCCTCCATCCTTATGGCCACCTCTCAAACAGGCCTTTAATTCTTCCTCCAAAGCCTGGCCTCCACAAGGTTTGGGGTACTGAACAAGAAATTAAATGGCTCCCAAGCAAGTTTCACCTTACAACTTGTACTTCCAGCTCCAACTATAGATGGGTTCCCTCATACATGGTCTTCCTTTCCCCGCCCCCACCCCTTCCAACAACTGACCTGTATTGAATACAAATACCAATTAACCTTCCCAGCCCCAATTTCCCTAGCATCACTGATCAAGAGCCACAACAAGAGGCTTGAAACCGGTCATGTGTTTCACAGAGACGGATTCAAACAGAGGTTTGTGCTATTTTCTTCACCTAAACCACCTCTCCCCTTGAGATTCTACTCCTGGCTTTTTTCCTGGGCTGCTTGTGCAGTGACAGAACACACCACAAGGTCCACAGAGATGGCAAGGAAAGCCACCCCCCTATATGCCACGCTTGTAGTCTGGCACTGCCCTGAGCCAAGCCTCTGTCAATAGGACCAAGCAACACACCCCAGTCAGGGATACTCACTGTTCTTCTGCTTCTTGCGGTCACGGGGTGGCTCTTTCAGGGCTTTGATGATCAAGGCAGAAGCGGAGGGAACCACTTCAATCTGCAGGGGAAGAAGATGCAAGTCTGAAACTCGTGAGATGGGAGGAGACTCAATCCACTGGGTGTAGGCAAAGGCGGCTTCCTGCAAACAAACCTGTTCCCTCCCCATGGCTCTCACTAACCAGTCTGTAGCACACACCACCCCCTCAGACCTGTGTTTCCTTATGCAGCATTTCAGGAAATGTAGCGCCTAGGCTCCGGAAGGAGGGGTCCAAGTGCTGGGACACAGACTGATGCCACCATTGCAATCAAAAAAGCAGCCAGCACAGCTCCCTCCTACTAAGTAAATTTGGAACAGTTGTGGGGATGAGACGGTTGCTCTCAGCTCACCACTGGACCACATCTATCACTGTCGTATGGTGCCAGGTGACTGGGAGGCACAGCCATGGGGCCAATGCCAACTGGTAGACTCAGAGGGCTATCTCAAAGGTCTGCTCTAGGGACCTGCTCATCAACCTCTCCTTTCACAGATACACAACTGACAAACCACACTGATGCAAGCATCTCCCAATAAGCAGCTGAGATCCAGTGCACCCAAGTCCTGCCCCAAGTGTTCTGCCCACCTGTCACAGTCAAAGGCCTCCCTACTGTTCCCCAAGGACCGCTCTTTTGAGGCCCGGCCCCAGTGACCTCCCACACGGCAAGCCGCGTGGCACTCATTTTATCGACCTCGGAAGGATGAAGGGCTGAGTCGACCCTGCCGGGATCATTGCTTAGGGCGCCGGGTTACCCAGCAGTAGCCACCAAGCTGTCCCTTATGGCGTTGACAGTACCTGAGCTTGCCTGTTTTGGATGGTGAGCTTCACCGTGATCCTCAAGCCCTTCCAGTCACCGGTGGCCTTGGCGATGTCATCCCCCACCTTCTTGGGAGACTGAAAAAGAAGCAGTGTGATGGAAACCGTTCCTACAACAAGCAACCAAAGCAGAACAGTACCATCCCACAGAGCCAGCTGCCCTAGCTTGGGTATCCAATTGCACTGGGGAACAGCTGCCCCACAAATCTGACCCACATGGACCAGGCTACAAAAGCAACCTCTAGGGCAGAAATAATCCAAATGGCTAGCCCAGTGTCAATGCTACTTTTCCCAGAATGTCCAACAGGCCAAGGCTGACACATCTTAACAAGTGCCATCTTGTACAGTCAGCACAAACGCTATGGCTTGATGGCACTTTTTCTCCTGCCAACAGGAAGCATGCTCCAGGCACATAAGTTCTGCCTTGCAAGCAAGCCCCCACAAGATGCCGCATTGGCCCCACTACTTGTATACAGCTCATTATCCTAAGACCCCGCTAGATACGCTGGAATGACTGTAAAGGTTTGGGGGGGAACAGTCCCTGAAATCCACTTCATGGGAGAGTCTATCAATTGTCTCAAACACCACAAATTAGGCCTATATCAGCCTCAGGAGCACAAGGTCATGACTATTATTAATGTAGGAATTATTGATGCATAAAAGCATTATTTCTTTCTAGCTGGCTTTTTTTGCTTTGCTCTCGTAGTGGGTCCTGGTAGACTGTCATTTTAAAAAGTGGATCCTGGCGCTAAAGAGTTTGGAAAGCACTGACAACTACTACGAGCAGGATACTTACCAAGCCCAGGGGTCCTATTTTCGGAGCCAGGGCTGAAGTGGCGCCAACTTCACCCCCGGTGCATCTTAAATACACTACGGAGAGAGAAAATAAAAGAATCAGCACTCAAGACCAAAACTTGCAGCAAAGAGAGCCTCATTCAAGAGCACATGTCAGCCACATGGAACACAGATTAACTTACACGCAAGTAAGCAAGTCTAATACAACTGACTCCTTTACTGGGTAACTACTAACCAAACTGCTCTCTTTAAGCATTTTTAAAAGGGCAGTTCAAGGTCCTGGTTCCCGCCAAACCTATTTATCTATCCCCTTAAAACCCAGCTAGCCCTGAAACTCACTTGCCATTCTTCCAGCCCCCCCCCAAGCACATGGTCAATCATGTACCACATTCCTCAAATTACAATATTTTGGGGGGCTGCAGTCGGCCTTATGCATATTTTAGAAGTTTTTATTAATCATCATTATTAATAAAATTAATGATTTTCATTAAAATGAATGAATTTAATTAACTTTAGCCTTATTTATGATTTAGAATAAAAGCCAAAGATTTAGAGGGACGAAGTCCCAAATATAAAATATATAGATGTTACACTCTATACACATACACGCACAATTTCTGCATACATATACACAATATACACAAACACGTTTTATACGTTGTATGCAAAGGCACTCTACATGCAGAACACATTTTATATATACAAACACACATTTTATTCACTCTATATGCATACACACTATATACACAAACACATTATATGCACATTTTATATACATGCACTCTATGCTTACACGCACATCTTATACGTGCAAACACACTATGTGTACACATACACTCTATATATAAATCCACACATTTTATATAAACGTATACACACGCTATATATACACATACACACACGTGCAAATAGACAAATAATACAAGCCAGGGTTTATGTAACCACGTGTAAACTAAGGCACAAGAGCCAGAGGCCCCACTGGAACAAGGAGGCAGCATTCACACGTGCTCAGGCCTACACGCCTCTTCCCAGCTCGCAGGGGACCAGTAAGTCCCATCCACCGCAGCTGTCAATCACACAGGCTGGAGCAGGCCGCAGCCTCGGACAGGCCGCAGAGGAGCCGGCAACCAGCTCAATACCCACCAACTTTAATCTCATTCGGGTCGAACTTGGGCGGCATGGCGGCAAAGCGGGCGCGGGGCTACGCGCTGCGGAGGATGGAGGCGGATTACCGGGAGCGCCGTCCAAGTACTACTAGACCTTCCCGCTCCCAAGACACAAAGAGGCCTGAGGTGCCCTTCCCGCGAGATATATTGGCCAAGATCTCGCGAGATGATGGATTAGAGTAGGGGGAACTGTCTCTCTAGTACTATTTCTCTATGGTTCTGGGGGCGTGCCATTGCGCCTTTCCCGCTCTCAATGGGTGGAGATTCAGAGACACTTCCGGCTTCTTACTGCAGGCGAGAGAAGGCGCGCTGGGGGACTCTCTGGCGCACCCTGGTGGTAGCGGACTGTCACTGGTCTGCCCCTGTAGTTGGGTCCTGCTCAGTGCACATCTAGGTTTTGCCTATGGGGAACATGCTGGCCGTTGAATAGAGCTATTTAAATGTAAAATAAATGTCAGTTAATTTAATATAGGTTATCTTAGACCTGGTAGGAGGGTTTGGGAGCAGTTTAAATCATAGGGTTGGTGTGTGTTGCTTCTGTGCTTTGCTTGATCTGAAGAGATGAGAAAAACTTTTCCCCCTGGAATTTATAGTAGAACCACTAAAGCAACTCCCAAAGGGGCACTTCATCACTGTGGTCCCTACCCAGGCCACAAAAACATTTTTGCTCCATTTAGCCTTTCATGAGCTGTTTTCAGTTTCACCCGTTGCTCTCAAGTTCTTTCTGTGGTTGCTTTGTTTGCCATTTAATAGTTTTAATCCCTAACTGGTGCACATCATGCCATAGTGGAAAAGAACTGAACAGGAAATCAGAATCTATCCATCTCTGCCATGCAACCCATTCCCTTGTTTCTAGTAGATGCTGCTCTCAGGAAGGAAAAACCCAACTGTGGGGGTGAAGGGGCTAAGAGGCTGACAAACTTAGCTACAATCTTTTTTGCTATTAATAAGTGTATTCCCCCACTACCCACAGCTGATATGTTCCTGATTCCCCCACCCCCATTTCTGTACGTTATGGGACCCTATATCCACATTTCCCTACCCCCCCACCTTTGGTTAGCTTGACTCAGTGATAATTTGTTACTTTAAGCAGGAAACATAGCACTAAGTGTTAAAGTAACAAGACAAGAAGAGTCTAGCAAGTCAAGAACAAAACATTAGCTTCCTTCTTGTTTGCTCTCAGACCACTTGTCTACTCAAAAAAAAAATCACACTGTCTTTACTGGGGCTTACTCTCAGGAAATGGGTGCATAGGACTGCAGGGCTAGTCTCCCTTCTAGGGTGCCTGCTTTGTTATCACTTTAGAGGAATGTAATGGAGCTAAACAAAGATAGTGGGGTTCAGGGAGTGCTGCCATGAATCACAGGTAACTGCATTCAGCTACCAGGTGGCACCTGTACATAACACATTTTAGAGGGCAGTAAGTTGCAGTGGAAAAACAGACTGCTGGACAAAGCTCCAATTTTGTCCAGAAGCAAAAGCAACCGTACTACTATTTCTAAGCCAGGGCTGACTTTTATACAGAGAACTGCATTCCACAAGCCCCTGAAGGGAACTTTGAAAAAAAAAACCAAACACACTGCTAAAATTTGTTTTAACATTTTTATATACAGAAAAACTTGGTGACAGGACTGAGCCACCTAGCCAAGCTTGGTAGCCAATTCTTTTGCTTTAGCTTTCTCAAGTTTAGCAATTCGAGCCACTGACTTCGGGCCCAGAACGTTGCCTCCCCAGTGACGACGGATCTGGAAGGAGAAGGGGAAAAAATGCTGTTAACTTTGAGGTGCTAGGATGAATTTTTCTTTTAAGATTTACCCCTTGAACATGAGTGACATGTTCCCCTTGAACCCCTAAATAACATGAGTAATTCATGCCTCAGACATTAACTTTTTCCTAGAGTGCAACTGGCTTGCTATCTAGAACTGGCTAGCATACAGGAAATTAAGGAGATAAGACTGCATTGTATATTCCCACTGACCAAGGAGAGGGGTGGAAAAAGGGGAGAAAAGAGGGACAGAATAGAACCAAGGAAGGAGAACATAACTCAGTGGCAAAACGCCTCCCTGCTCTGCATGCAGAAAGGCCCACATTCAATGCCTAGCAGCATCACTTACACAGCTGGGAAAGGACCCTGGTCTGAAACCTTAAACTGCTGCCAGTCAGTGTTGGTAATACTGAGGTGCACAGTCAAGCTGGATTCACTCACACTAGTTTTGGCAGACTCTTAAGGCACTAAATAACCTAGTAATGTCTGCACTGTTATAGATATAGCTGGAACATACTGTTCAATACCTAGCCTTAGTTACTGAAGAGCAACTAAATTAGAGCAACAGACTTTGTCTGGTGTTTACAAGTTGATAGACATAACCCCAAGAGCACATTAAAATCTCTCCAAGAGAATCTTACTTCGTCGTATCTCTCATTGTAGTTGGTCTTGACGGCTTCCACGAGTTTTGCCAGGGCTCCTTTGTCCTCCCTACAGCAGAAACACACGTCAGATAATTCTGTAGCAGCAGCAAACATCGGAGGTGAAAGCTGAAGGCAGCTTGATGCCACAGGGTCCATGTGCCCTCTTAAACCCATCTCCGACAAGGCACACAGGAATCTAAGAAGCTCTTCTCCAGTATTAGGCCTCATGTCCTGGCTTTCAGTTCTCTATGCAATGCACAGAGGGCCTGCAGCCTTGCAACTGTCAGTCAAATTATAAACAAGCACAAGAGGGGTCCGCAACACAATGTTGCCTTTCTCCCAGTTACACCTGGACCACACTAGGTTTTCTTCCTTGCAATTAACACCTACTTTAGTGTACTCACAAGTCCCAAGTTGCATAAATACCTGCCTTGCCTGTAGGCAGAACCCTGTTCTGCCAACCAACTGCCAAGCACTCCAACCCCAGTTTACATAGTAAAAGGAATAAAGGGACTGTTTTTACAACAGACCTTCAAGGCCATCCAAAAACCTCTTGTTCAGCAAGCTCCAATTCAAATTCCAATCCCAAACCCAGCAGTCTCCTGCACATCTCCTCAAACAGAACAACCCCCTTCCAGAATCTTCAAGGGCTACTTACGGGTTAACCTGAGTGAAGGCAACACATGTGCAGGTCTTTCGATGGACCAGACGCCCCAGCCTGGCTTTCCCCTTGATGATGCAATATGGGACTCCCATTTTCCTGCACAAGGCAGGCAGGAACACCACCAGCTGGAACCAGGAAAGAAATGCTGTTATGTGTGCTTAGACACCAAAATGCATCCTAACTGTATACAGGCAGATATCTGGGCTTCCACAATTGCTCAGGGTTAAAAAGCTCGTATTGTTTTGCTCTTCACGTAAGTTTCAGGTGAAGAAATTCAAACATCACTGCAACAGTAAAGCCCAGCTTGGCAAAAAACATTTATCTAGATCTGCCCAAGTTCAAAGTTGAGGTGCAATCATCAGGTGCGGACAATATTGTTCAAAGCAAGTCACATCTCAAGTATCCGTCCATTTCAAGAGTACACTTCTGCAGTACACCTCTGCAGACTTCAGTACACTTCTCTGCAGTACATAAGGGGCCCACAAGCAAAACAAATCAGATCCCACCCTTTGCAACAAGAAATGAGTTGCAATGAAGACAAGCCAAGGGGCATGAAGACAGGAATTCCTCTCTGGACATAGATCTGCATCTTTGAGGTAGATAAACTCTTAGCCACCTCCTTACCTCGATGGGATCTACATCATGTGCAATCACCACCAATTGGGCCTTCTTGTTTTCTACCAGGGTTGTCACTGTGTTGACACCTGCAGAACAAGCAAATGATCTAAATTAAAGGAGGCCTGTTCCTCCCTGGAGTTAAAATATGCTGCTCACAGGGAGGAAAGGAACAACTTGCTAAAGCTCAGGGTTAAAAAGCTCGTCTGTTTGCTCTTCAGTTTGCTATTCAGGTGAAGAAATTCATACATCATTGCAACAGCCAGTTGTCCAGCCTCTAAGATAGAAGGAGAAGAAGGGCTCCAGGGGCCAATCCTTGCAGTCAGATCCAGGCAGAGATGGTCAGAAATTACCTGCCCGCAGCACAGGGGGCCTCTTGGTGGGGACATCTCCCTTCCCAGCAGCTTTCTGCTCTGCACGGGCCAGCAGCCTCTGCTTCTTCTCTTGCTTTGTCTCCGGCCTGTATTTGTGGGCCAACTTCAGAAGCTGAGTAGCTGTGAAGAGATGTCTGATATCGTCAAAGGAAAACTTATCTCAAAAAATACATATACCATACCCATCCGCCCCTCCCAGAAGAGAGCTTTGTGCATCAGCGATCTTGGTGGTTGGGAGTCATCAAGAGATCAGATAGCAAATATATGCTAGCATCATCTGCACATGGACAGGAAAGCCTGCCCTACCTTGAGTGCCATTTTCCTTCACTTGGGCATCTTTTCAAAAGCATTTTTCCAGCTGCCCCACAATTACCAGCAAGACAAACCCCTTTGCCTTTGTGCCAGAATTCCATGCCCTGCCTCCCAACATGACCTTCCGCCGTCATACCCCCTCCCATGGGGCTGGCAACAGTGCAGTCAGACAGCAATATCCAAGGGAGTTAGATCTGATTCAGTATCTGTCAGGTGCCAAGGTGTAGAAACCCAATCCCAAGGGGCAAAGCTTTTGCCCACAACCACAAAACAGAGGCAGTCAAATCCTCAGTAGCCCCTACAGGTGTCATGCCAGACCCCCAAGGAGTTCTTGCCTACTTCTTTGGAGGTTCCAAAAATCTGGGATGCCTCTTTGTTCCAGGGCCAGAGCGACCCCCCCCCCAGCTCCCTCATCTAGCCCAGTTGTTCCCAAACTGTCAGCCATGGCTCCCTGGGGAAGCTGTGGAAACTAGCCAGGGAGCCACGAAATCCTTGAGGAAACCCTGCCGCTCTGTAAAATGTATTGCATTGTAGCCCTAATAGGGACCAATGGCCTAATAGGTTGAGTCATCAACTGAAAAAGTTTGAGAACCACTGAGCTAACCTCAGGCCCACAAGCCCCAGACCAGGAACCTCTGACCTTCCCCTTTACCTGTCTGGCGGTCCAAAGCTTGTGTGAACTGGTTAACCGCCGGGGGCACCTTCAGTCGCTTGTAGAGGATGGCCCTCTGGCGCTGGAGTCTGATGTAACGGGGCCATTTCACAAAGCGGGTCAGGTCCCGTTTTGGCTGGATATCTTGCCCTGGAAGCCACAGCACAAACCCAATCACCAAAGTGCTTTCCAAGCCGCTCCCAGCAGCTTTGCTCTCAAGAGAAGTGGGCCGCGAGCATCAGCGATCTTGGTGGACAAGCTTGTCAGCACCGTCACTCAGATAGCAAATATTCGTTTGCATCATTTGCTCAGGAACGCTGGGCATTCCACAAAGGTGGCCCTTCTTGTTATACGCAAGTTAAGATTTAGATACATTCCAAGACCCGGTTATGTTTAATGCACACATTTCACCTGGCAAGCTCATTCACATGTATAAGTCACCACTTAAAAGATGTCAGTAAATGGCAACTAAGCGTAACAAGATTAAAACTAGAGGTCTTTTCTGTTAAAAACATAAAACACGTTTTGTGTTTAAAATGACAAGTAACACAGAACTTCACATACTGGTGTTTAAGATATTTCTAGAAATTAAAATGATTTCTCTTGCTAGAAATACTACTGTGACTGTACCTGCCAACACTGTTGTCACCCACCAAGTACACTTTTAAAGCGTTTACAATTTATAAAACTGAGAACTTGGAACAAACACAAACAGCACTGCTTTCTGCCTTTCAAATAATGAAATCCATAAAAAAATAAAATGCTTTCCACCCACCTCTAGTTATAACAAAACCATTTTACCATTGGCCAATTGATGCACAAGGGTTCCAACAGCATATTTCTGGGCACAAAAACCAGCATCAAAAATGTGTCTAATACTCAACACTGAAATAAATTTCCCGGAGATTTCCAGGTCAGAGAAAACCCACACAGACATGGGGAGAACATACAAACTCCACATAGGCAATGGCCCCAGAGAAGAGTCAACTTTTCTTTTCTTCAGCTTTAACAACTTAAAATGAAGTAAATTTTAAGTGAGGACTTTCTGTGCTCCCATTTTCTAAAGCCACTTACAAAACTATTGATAAACCTAGAAATTGATAAAACCCAGAGATGTTTTAACGCAACAACCTTTTAAAATCAGGTTCCTGTCTGATTATTCTCCACCCACCCCAAAAAATCACTGGATATAAAGTAACTCTTCTCCATCTCCTGTAATCTGTGCTACCCCAACAAGTCCACAGACTGTTTGGTACCCCAACAACTCCCCCCCACAACAACTCACCGATGCCAAAGTTCTTGGGCCTCTTCTCAAAGAGAGGGTTGACGACCTTCTTGGCCTCCTGCTTCTTGACTACGGCGGGGGCCGGGGCCACCTTCTTCCCCTTGGCCTTCTTTCCCTTCGGCTGCAGAGTGGGGAAAAGACTGTGAGTACCTTCCCAATGCTAAATGGACAGCCTGCATTTGGGGACTATGGTTCACAGACTGTATCACTAGACTGCATGCACAAGCCCCCCCCCCAGCTCCCTTTATGGGGGGAGACCATTATCACCAAAGTGGGGTGAAACCAGTTTCAATATGCAGTGTAAACAGGACTTCTATACTACGAATAGTGGAGCAAGCCAAACACACCCACTTAAAGCCAACAGCCATTCACAGGCTGCAGATAGAACTGTTAGGCCCAGCTGGCCTCTTCCCCCCCCAGGCCTAAACTCAAACCAGGCACGACCCCCTCCCCAAGTCTTCCTCCCTCCCAATATAGACCCCTTAGGCCTGGCCAGGATCCCCCAACTCGCCCTACCCGGTGTGGGCCACTCCCTGCCTCGTTTACACGGTGGATGGCACCGGATTGAGAGAGCCCCCTCCCACCACTAACTCCCGCAGCAGCACCAACCCACCATCTTGGCTGGAGCAGGAAAAAGAGAGAGCAAAGCATGCTGGGTAATATATCCGCGCGTCACCTGTTCTCGCGAGAGGGGCGGCGCGGGAAGTGCACTGCGCCGACCATAGAGACCAGACACAGGAAAGCCGCATAGTGGTGGTGCCGCTCTCTCACCCAAAATTGCTTTGCCCTGGACGAGACTGATATGCAAATCAACCAATCGGCTATGCGAATGGGACGCGGTTCGTGGGGCATACAGCCAATGGAAAAAGCCGTGGCCAGGCTAGCAGGGGTCGTTGTGAATAGAAAGGCTTTATAGATGCTGCCGGGTGCGAAGGTTCATCTCCGCTTCCAGGCAGATGAATACAGCGCCGAACCGGTTAGGGAAAAAGGAACACTCGGTGATCGATTAGTCGGCAACTTTCCTGCCATGTGAGTTGCAGCTAGGAGAGCAAGCTTAGGTGAGTTCTGTGCACGTGTGAATGGCTACAGACGCATGTTTGATGCTCTGGGAGCACTGCGCACCCCTCTCCTGTTTGGGGGAGTGAAAAAAATGATGGTTCTGATTTATAGGTAGAAGCACTCACCTATGGAGATGTTCCTGTGTGTGTCTCCCCCATGCCATAGTTGGGGGGACGGCTCAGGTCAGCAAGAGAAAGTAGGATCCTGTTGCTGGGGGAAGTATTTTGGGCTGTAATCCTGTCCAGTGGTTCTCGCATGTTCAACACCAGGACTCACTTTCTAGAATAAGAATCTGTCAAGACCCACCGGAAGAGATGTCATGACTGCAAGTGACATCATCAAGCAGAAAAATGTTTAACAATCCTAGGCTGCAATCCTACCCGCACTTACCCAGGAGTAAGTCCCATTGACTATCATTGTTAAAAGAATATACATAGCTTGTTAAAAGTACAGGTCTGTCACATTTCCTCAAATGCAGTCGCATAACCTGGGAGCATCAAATCTAATATATTAAAAATAAAATATTGAAATGAATTTGGACCCACCTGAAATGGGCTCGCGACCCACCTAGTGGGTCCCGACCCACCATTTGAGAAACACTGCTGTACACCCTTAACTAGCTGTAATTGAGTTTCCCTCATGTAACCATTGCATAGAACACATCAGTCACTTAAAATATAATTTGGGGAGGCAAATCTGTCTGTGAATTTTATTCCCTTCCCCTTTTTCCATGTGGGCATCCATTAAAGATAGCCAACAGGTCTAATTTGTTTAACATTTAATCATATCACTTGCCTTTTTCTTTTTCATCATCAGGCTTGATTTTCACATGTGGCAGAGACAAAAAAAAATACAGCCCTGTGAGTTCTGTCCAGTTTGAATCATCTTTGAGGAAAACGCCAGGTGCAGCCTTCGGGTCAACGAGCCGATGGGAGGCCAAGTGAAACATATGAGGCTGTCGTGAGCTTTCATTTCAGGCAGCTTCCATCTGCAGGATCTGCGGAGGGTCTTTTTGGTCCTGATCCGAAATGGCCAGTTTGGCAAACAAAGACTCTTATTTACAGACATTGGCAAAGAAAATTTGTGCCCAGGAAGTCAATGAGTCACGAAAAAGGAAATTTGGTACACTTAAAGAAACTCAGTTTTTTTCCTTTTATGCTGAGGCTTTTCTTGAGGATCTTAGCAGCGTAATCTCTCCACATCTACTATAATAGTGAATTTCCTTCACCTCTTTCCACCCCAGACCTGTTCTTAACTTTAAATTAGTGGAATTTCTCAAGGTTTATGATACTGGCACATAAGAAGTGGGTGGGGAAATTGTGGCAATTCACAGAATTTTTTTCCCTAACCTATGAAGCCTGCATCTCTTGTATCTTTTCCAGGAACTGGGCCTGGAGGTGACAGCACCCAACCAAAGAAGAAAAGGAAAAAAGCCAAGAAGAAAGAGGGGAAAACGGGTTCAGGCAAACCAGCCGTGAGTGATGTCAGCAAAGCATCCTCAACTAAGAAGCCAGTACTTTCCAGCACCAGGAAATTTGGTGCTGGTTCCAAAGCAGCACAGAGTTCTAGTGGATCAGCAACTCCATCGGCAAAAGAAAATGGAAGCCAGAATAGTGTGGCAGGTGAGGTTTCCTGTTTGGTTTGAAGTTCACGCCAAAAGCACCGCCAGCCTGATGCACGAGTCAGTGTTGCATACAGTTCGTTGGCCTTGCTCCTTGCAGTGCACAAAGAGGTTGTGAGCCTCCAAGAGAGGCAAAGCTGCTAATAAGACAGCAACCAGGTAACCAGCCATTCTGCACCTGAATACCATGGATACCTGGATATCATAAGTATCTGAATACCATGCACCATGGATGTGTCAGAGGGTGCACAAAACCTAGAAGTCTTGAAGACTTTTGTGATTTTCAGCTCCCTCTCGCTCTTTTTTTGGAGGGGGGGGGAAATCTTATTTTGAGCATCTGGCTAAGTGGTTGAGCCCATGTAGGCTGCTCTAACTCCAGAAACCAAAGCTTGAATGGAGCATGGACTCCCAGCATTTGGGCTGAGATCCAAGCCACACTTCCTTGCTCCTGCTGGGCCTCACAGTCTCCTCCTTTCATCCCACATAGATGGCAAGGCGGCACCCAGTTCATTTTCAGCTATGGATGTCTTGCGTCAGAGGCTGCACGAAAAGATGCGGGAAATCTCCGGCCAGGTATACTCAGTGCCCTTGTAAAAGGAGTCCACGGGGTATTCACAGTAAATATGTCCTATGGCTGATCCCACTTCCCCATTGGCTGCTTTCCTGATTCAGTGCAAGTGTTTCCAAAACCCTGGCCGTATGAGATTTTGCAGCAGGGATAGATTGAAATCTATGGGTGTGAGGATGCACCAGTCCAGAGAGCAGAGTGTGGTGATATGGCATCTTGGAATTTAACATGCAATCCTCAATACGGATTTGGTAATTTAGTAATTGTCATCAAGCAGAGAAATTCGTTCTTCATAAACGCAGGAAGATCTTTGCTGGATCAGAACCAAGGCCCAGCTAGTTTAGCCTCCTGTGGCTTTGTCGTTGCCACACGCGGAAGACAATGGCATACCCCCGCACTTTCCAGTGTATGGTTATTGGAGATATAATTCAGATTTTTGACAATTGGTTTTTTATATACATAATTATTTTCCAAAAAAAGTAATTGTGTAGAATTTCGTCATTGTTACGAAGGTAACCTTGCATGTAGGTAGGCAATCCCTTGTAAAACATCCGATGATGCTCGGAGAAGCACAGCCCATTTCTGCTTTGATGAGGCAGCAAGAGCGAGCTGGGGGGGGGGCTGCCTGAAAAATCACAGTGGTGTTGCAGGGGAGGTAGCAGCATTGATGGCCATCCTGTTCCCTGATTGGGAAGAGGGCAGTTACCGCTCCTACCTTCTTCTCCTCGGCTTCTTTTAAAATGAGGAGGATATGAGCAGAGGAACAGCAGCAGTGAGGGGGAAGGTGGCAGAATTTCAGTGGGGCTTCAGGTGCCATTGGACTGGGCCCTCCCTGTCCCACTGTTTTTACAGGATTTTTCTTTCCCTTCTGTCGTTTCTTCCAGGGAAGTTCCAAAGAGTTGTCGCCGGCAGTGTTGGAAAAAAGACAGAGGAGGAAGTACGAAAAGGAGAGGAAGAAACGGCGGAGAAAAGAATTGAGGCTGAAGGAGAAGATGGAGAAGAAGGAAGCCGCAGAGGCGGCAGCAGCAGCGACTGCTTCAGAGTCCCCAGTCCCAAAGGATGACAGCAAGGCCGAGATGGTCTTCAACAAGGTCGAGACCCCTCAGGAGGAGCTGAGCAAGGCGGAGAAGAGGAAAGAGAAGAGGAACACGGTAAAAGGAAACATCACTCCGTTGACGGGGAAGAATTACAAGCAGCTGCTGACCAGGCTGGAGTCTCGGAAGAGCAAACTGGAGGAGCTGAGGGACAAGGATGAGAAGAAGGCCAAGGAGCTGGAGGCCAAGATGCAGTGGACCAATGTTCTCTACAAGGCGGAAGGCGTCAAGATCCGCGATGACGAGGAGCGGCTGAAGGCGGCTCTCAGGCGGAAGGAGAAGCGGAAGGCCCAGCGCAAGAGGCAGTGGGAGAAGCGGACAGAGCAGGTGGTGGAGAAGATGCAGCAGCGGCAGGACAAGCGCCGCAAGAACCTGCGGAAGAAGAAGCTCGCCAAAGAGGAGCGGAAGAAGACCAAAGCCCGCAAGAAGGGCCGCATCCTGCCAGAAGATCTGGCCAAAGCCAGCTTGAAATGAACCGGGCTGGCAAATGTTCAAACCCCGCTCAGCAGCAGGTTCTTGTCGGACCTATTAATAAAACTGTTTTACTGAACTCTTTGAGTGCTGCCTGTGTTTGTGCATCCAAAGTGCGTTTCGTGAGCATGTGCGGACCAACTGCGTGCATGAGAAAAACCCTGCTGGCTGAGGCCCAAGGGGCGCCCTTCAAGTCCAGCATCCTGTTTTCCCTCACAGTGCCTGTCTCTTGGAATCTCACAAGCAGGGAGATGAAAGCAGTCCCCTCTCTTGTGGTTGCTTCCTGCAACTAGGATTTGGCAGTACATTGCCTTCAATCCTGAAGGTCACACACGTGAGCGTCGCGGCCAGTAGCCACTGATACACCTGCCCTCCAACAATGTGCAGCTCTGTCTGTCGGACTGGAGAGGGAAACCTCGCACGCAGGGGTCTGATTTGTGCACTGGGTAACTGATCCAGCTGTGAGTGCAGGATTAGGGCCCCAGTTTTTCAACTATATGCAAACTTTGCCATCCTGCAGTGTAACCAAAGTGCTTGCTGACAGCAGGAGGCGGGGGAAATTTTTTTTCTCTAACCCAGGGGTGCCCAAACCCCAGTCCTGGGGCCACTTGTGGCCCTCAAGGCCTCTCTATGCGGCCCTCAGAGAGCCCCTAGTCTCCAATAAGCCTCTGGCCCTTGAGAGATTTTTTGGAGCCCACACTGGCCCGACGCAACTGCTCTCAGCGTGAGGGCAACTGTTTGGCCTTTCGAGTGAGCTGTGGGATGAGGGCTCCCTCCACTGCTTGTTGTTTCACGTCTGTGATGCTGCAGCAGCAGCAAAGGAAAAGCCAGCCTTGCTTTGTGCAAGGCTTTTTATATTGCAAGACCTTCATTCATTCATATAAGTTCATCTTTAATATATTCACTTATGTAAATTTATTCAAATTTGAAATGTAAATTAATTCACAAGGTGTCAGAGAGATGATGTGCCAAAAACTTTGGAGAACCCTGCTCTAACCTTTGAGTTTGCAATCTGCCTATGCTCTGGAGCTAGTCTTTTCTTCTTTTTGTTCTTTCAAGTTTAGAACACCTTAAGGGGACCTCATATCTGCCCAAAGCCTGGACAGGAAGGCAGTTCCTTTAGCGCAGTGGTTCTCAATCTTTTTAGCAGCAGACCCATTTTTTAGAATGTCATTTAAAAGGTGCCTCTTTGTCCAGTTAGCAGGGGCTTTGTTGGATATAATCTATCAGTGTTTGACACCTAAAACTGCTGGGCAAACCACCTTGGGAGGGGTTACTCCTGGTGGGGACCACCCCTCTGGACCAGCTTCTTACCTGAGCTGGAATAACATTTCATGGTACAGACCACATGGTGGAGCCAATCCACGCAGCGTTGCATCCATCCACTGGATGATTCTGGTTCTGCTGTGGCTGCTGTCTGCCTAAATACAAGCCATGCAGTTATAATCAATCAGTGCATTCAATACATTTGCAAACCATCCATTCAATTTCACTGGGTACCCAGTTTCTGAAATCAAGAGCATTTTAAACTCGCGTTGAAGGCTGCTTGTGCTGCCTTTGGGGACAATCAGTGAAGGCTGTTAGTCCCCAAGGAGTTGCTGTGTTTGGGCCAAGCCTGCGGCTTCCCTTGTTCCTCCTTGCTTGGACCCAAATTCTTATCATCTACCTGTTGTCAGTTCTTTTTCCCCAGCCACATGCTGCAGAACTCAGGGGTGCTTCACAGTCCTTGAGCACAGTGGGGTCACTAGGGGGATGCAGACTGCACCAGGTGACGTCCTCACTGACACTACTACTGGCCACAGTTGTGAAAATAAATACAGAGTGAAGGATGGCATGAGAAGCCTGGTAGTCACACTGTTTTGTGCAAGTGTTTGCATTTCGTGCCTCTTATAAAGTAACTTTTCTTGCAGGGAAGGCAGCAGGAACTGCAGTCTTATGCAGGTATCTTTTTCGTCTCATCTGCGGTCTCACCTTATTGTCATGCGTCATCCTGGGGTATAACTGGTAAGCTTACTGTTTGCCACAGCTAGTGGTGTTCAGGCCGTCTTGTGGAAAACCCTGGAGTTTGCTGTTAGTGAATGCTCCTCAGTGAGATTATCAGTAATGGGTAGTTGCCCACCCATCATTCATCTAGCTCAGAGGAAAGGCAAGGAGAGTGGTGGGCTAGAATGCCTCTAACAGAGTCTCAGGTTGGAAACCAACCTCACAAAGTCTCGATTCTGCTGAATCCATCCGCTGGCTGTAAAATGAAAGGCGGAAGACCGCTGCCTGCTTTTCTCCGCAAGCACCCTTCTGTTTGTGACCTCTGGTGAAATTAATCTGGTAAAATCAGCCTCGCCAGTTCGTCGGTTACACTGTTGACTGTGTCGCTTTTCCGGAGAACTGCAAACGTGAAGGACGGTGGCATCAAATCTCTCTCCTTTTGCACAGGCTGGTATGCCTGTGTGAACAGCATGGAAGCGAGGGAGAGAAGGGAGACTAGGAAAGGGTGCCTTAAGTTGCTTTCTCATAGTGAAGCCTTAAGTCGAGGGTTGTCTAGTTTGCACTGGCCGAAGGCCCACAGTGACGTGGCTAGAGTTGGAAAATGCAGGACGTATAGCACAGGGAGGTGGCAACTTTCTAAATGGCAGAGGGGAAAGTGAGCAGCATTGTGCATTTTTAGTCCCTTAAAAAAGCATCCCAAATCCAAGCAGCCTGTATAGGGGCTCCAAGACCCGGGAATGGGGTTTAGGATATGGCAGGTACTGCCACCACCAATCTTGCCTCCTACCAAGCCCATTCCCCTCTGTTCTGCCCTCTCCCACCCAAAAACGCCCCTCCCCACCCCCAGAACACCCTCTCCCACCCCCTGTGTCTCCCGGCACAAACCCACCTGCTCTGGCCAGCACAGGAACTGGATTCACCCTGGGTGAACTGGCCTGGCTCTCTGTGCCAGCCAACTCCCAACCCTTGGGGCCTGCACCAGCTCAAGTGGACTTCAGGATTGGGCTGGAACTCTGTACATTCTTGACAGTACCATTTCCAGTGGTATTTCTAAAATTTTATCTCAGGCAAGGACGTAAAGGAGATCGGCTACATCAACTTTACGCAGCGTGTTACAAAGAAAGGTAAATTGTGTCTGGACATGGTAGGAGTTTTTTGTGTTTTTTTTAAATGACTACTAGCTGAGATGGCTGTACTGTACAGTTCTTTGCTGTCATGGTTAGATGAAATCTCACCTTTACATAAGCCCGGAATAAGATGCTCGGACTTATACCTGTTCATAAGTGCTCAACCTGCCATCAAAAGGTGGGTGGGAACCTTTGGGGGTGGAGGGCATTGCAAGGTTTTGCCCGGGGCCACTGGCAATCAGGCACATTCTGACCATGTTTCCAGTTGCTTCTCTGGCTCACCTCTGCCAAAGCATCAGTGTCCAAGCTGCCTTCCAAGATTGGAGGCAATAAAGATAAGAAGAGGGGTTCTTTGTGTGGGACTTCAGAATGTAGGCACTAGATTAGATGCCTTGAAGTAGTTTAACTGAGACCTTGGATTAATTCTCAGTCCACCTGAATTGCTACTGTTTTCACTGGTGCTTTGTTCTAATCAACTGGATCTTCCAATTCTCTCCCTCAACAGAAAGATTGATCTCTTGGACAGTTTACCAAAAAAAGGACTACCCAGGTACACTTCTATGTCACCTGCTTGACTAGTTCCTCCTCTGATTCTGTGTTTTGAACAGTTTTGGGTCCAAATGATACAGGATGCAAAATGTATTCAGCTCTGGAGCAGAGTGGCTGATTAAGAACAGGGGCCCATCAGACACTTCAAGGAGCACACAAGACAACAAGATTGGCAATGGGCGTGGGGCATCTGCCACCTATCTCCATCCACCAATCTCTGGCTACCTCTTGAGAAGAGAAAGTGTGGAGGAGAAGACAGTGGTGAGCTAGAGTGTCAGAGACACTTGGGGCTAAGCTTGGCCAGCCAGAGGCCAGCCCTGTGCTAAACTACACCTCCATACTTAGTGGTGTGTCAGCCACTACCTCTGCCATTCTTCCTCCTTCTCTTCCTCCCTTGAATCAAAAAGAAAGAAGGGAACAGCAGAAGAGGAAGTGTGAAGGAGAGAAGGGAAGGGCTTCAGCTTGCACATCTCTGAGTAAGGGATGGCATTTGGGTCAGCCACAATAGAAGCAGATGGGCAGGCAGTAGCCCTCCACTTTCCTCTGTGCCTCTCAATCCCTGGATTTGAAAAGAAAGAGGAGAACAGAGTGCGAAAGAAGTGTGGAAGGGTGTGTTGGGCTAGAGAGTCAGAAAGGAAGAGGAGAACGGAGCAGAAGAGGAAGCATAGAGCAGACTTTTTAGATTCCAGGAGTGAAAGGAAAACTAGTAAAAGTAATGGGTGCACAGAGGTGGGTCTCTTCTGCCACCTGTGACGACCAGCCCATTCATTCTGAAGGATGGCTCTATCCTGCCAAAAACATTTTTGTAGCGGGGACTATAAGGACTCTTCTCTCTACTTAACAATGATTCTTAATTATCCAGCTTCTCTCTCTTTCCAGACTGCATTATCGTCAACCAAAGATTCTTCAGCCACCGTGAGTACCACTGGGGAATTTTTAAAAAAACAGATCAGTAACTGCTTGGGAAGGTTGTGAGAGTTCTTATTTATTTTAAATGAACTTTTAAACATATACTTATTGTAAACTTTTAATTTGATTGATTGATTGATTTGATTTTGTTGTATGGGGGGTGTTAAAAATGTTGCTGCTTCATAGTGTCACTTTTGGCCGTGACATCACTTCCATTGGGTCATCACTTCCAGTTATTCTAAAAAGTGGGACCCGGTGCTAAAAAGTTTGTGAACCACTGATCTAGTCAGCGTTGCTCAGTAATGTGATTCTAAAGAAATCTCCTTCCCCCCCCCCAACCCAGGAGAAATGATGTCCTCATGATGACCCCATGGTTTGCCCCCATCATTTGGGAAGGGACCTACAATTTGAAGATCTTGAACGAGCAGTTCAGGCTAAGGAACGTCTCCATTGGTCTGACGGTGTTTGCTATCAAAAAGTGAGCATGCCTTCTCTGGAAAATAAAGCTGATGGTTGGAGGTCTTTCTCCTTGTTTCATAGAGCATTAGAGTTAGAAGGTATCTTGGGGATCATCTGTCCAACCCCCGCTCAGTACAGTCTGCACACAACAAACCAGGAAAAATTAAATCTGTATATTTTAAGAACAATGCTGCTTATTTTGATAATGCTGAACAACTGAGCATGTGATAAACATCTGGGTAAAAGTAATGCCATGCAGGCTTGGCATTCACAGTGTTGAGTGTCTGTGAATGCCAAGCTCACAGCTGGAGGGCCTCAGAAGATGCAACCAGAAGTTGCTTCCCTTCGCTTCTGGGAAGTGTTTTCAGAAGGCTGGGAGGCTATAAGCAAACTCCGGAGGCCTGGGAGCAACCCCCGGGTAAGTAACAGCTGCAGGGGCCAGGCCCCCCATGGATTTAATTATCCATGGCAGGGGTCTCCAAACTTTTTGGCCAATGGGCTACATCAAATATCTGGCAGTGTTGAGGGCCAAAATATTTAAATATAAAGTTCAAATAAAAGCATTAGAGAGGTAACTTAGAATAAATTGGCTCAAATTTCCAGGATTTCTCTAAGCACCAAAACATATCTCAGGAATAAAGCACACACTTAAATAGACCCCCATTCCCCCACCCCACAAGCACAGCTCCGTGCTTAATCAACTGGGCCAGAGGCTCTCAGGGGACCAGAGGCTGGCTGCAGGCCGGATAAAGGCTCACCACAGGCTGCATCTGGCCTCTGGGCCAAGGTTTGGAGACCCCTGATCCATGGAATTCGGTATCGGCAGGGGGTCCTGGAACAGATCCCCTGTGGAAACCGAGGGCCCGCTGTACATTCCATGGAATTTTGGACTCACAACTGCTGTTCGATTGGATAGTTTGCTTTCATTCTGCCTTTCACATTTAATGGGAGATTTCTTTCTTGTTTCTTCTAGATACATGACCTTCCTCAAGGGATTTCTACAGACTGCCGAGAGATACTTCATGACTGGGCACCGGGTTAATTATTACATCTTTACAGACCGAGTGGAAGCTATTCCAAAAGTGAAACTCCGTAAAGGGAGGAAGATAGTCCCTCTCAAAATCCAGAATTATTTGCGGTGGCAGGACATCTCCATGAGGCGCATGGAAACGATCAGGAACTTCTCCCAACAGCAGTTTATCCACGAGGTTGAGTATTTGGTGTGCGTCGATGTGGACATGATCTTCCGCCACCCCGTCGGGGTCGAGATTTTGAGTGAGCTGTTTGGCACGCTGCACCCGGCTTTCTACTTCGCAGAGCGGGACATATTTACCTACGAACGGCGGCCTGATTCTCAAGCTTACATCCCCCCAGAGGAGGGTGACTTTTACTATGCGGGGGGTTTCTTTGGAGGGACAGTGGCAGAAGTCTGCAAGCTGACAGAGATGTGCCACAAGGCCATCATGATGGACAAGGAGAAAAATCTGGAGGCTGTCTGGCACGATGAGAGTCACTTAAACAAGTATTTCTTGTACCACAAGCCAACCAAAATACTTTCCCCAGAATACTTATGGGATGATAATATTATAAGCCCCAAAAAGCCCAAGATAAAGAGATTCCTGACAGTAGGAAAGAACCATAGTGCCATCAGGAATAAAAGGAGAGCGGTTTGAAGTGATAGCTAGATTCTGCAGAAGGTATAATACTGGCTTCTTCCTCCCCCGTATCCATGGTTCCGGTGATCCAAGGGGGCGCCCCCCACACCCACTACAGTACCTTCATTTAGTAGCGCTTGAAGCACGGGTGCTCCTTGCTTAACAAAGCAACATTCATGGAAAGACGTGATGTGCAGGCATGCTAGAGGGACGTTAACAGGATGCTTTTAACAGGAACTGTCCTGTTTCTGGTTAATATTCAGTGAGTCTCCTCTGTCTTGCGAACAGGCTGCCTGGTAGCCTGCACACTGCATTTTTCATGAAGCAAGAATGTTGGTTTGCTAAGGAAGAAGCACCTGTGCTTCAAGAGCTACTAAATGAAAATGAATATAATGGGCGGGGGGGGGGGTTGGGTTTGCAGGGACTGTTATTTACATAGGGTTCCCCTGTATCTGTAGTTTCCGATCCGCAGGGGCCCAGAACAGAACCTCCACAGGTACAGGGGGATGCCTGTATTGGGAGTAAAATCTCCGGAGCGGGCCTATGAAGCTGACTCGGGTGTTCACCTCCAACAACAGATTTGCAGGGGTGGCCCCCTTTAATTTCCCTCCCACATATGCTGCCCTATGGCAGGTTCCTCCTTCCCACTCAGTGCTACCCATGTTGTTAACCTTCCAACATTGCAATGCCCTGTCCTTTCTGCTTAGTACACATGCTCTTTGCGGTTGGGGTGGGGAGGAAGACTCCCCTCTCCTGCCTTTGCCTGTTCACTCTCAGCTCTGCACTTCTCACCTCCTAACCTCTCTAGGCTGCAGGGCAAATAGGCTGGGCTCACCTGACCAATGGCTGCCTCACGGCCGGTTTGAATCTCTGTACTCTCTGGTCTGGACCCACTTGCTGGCAGAGATCCCAGCTGTCACCGCCACAGTTCAAGGCAATCTCTTGCCTCATTTCCTGTTAGCAGCAAGAAACATGGTTGATTTAAACATGAATTTCATTTATGGTCATTGAAATTACGCAGCGCTTGTGTTTCTGTGTCTCCAGATCTATTTTTTCCCCAAATACCATTTCTCTTTTTCATCCTAGGAGAAATGCAAGGCATTTTTCCATTGTGATCCAAATAAGGACAAAGTTCTTGCCATTTAGGAGAAATGTTGTAGCCCTCTCTGAACTCAGTGGACAGAGCAAACTCATAAGGTCATAAGTAAATACTGTGATGGGATTATTTAAGCCTCAGTTCCATAAACACTGCCATTCTCTTGCATTGTCTTGCTATTCTGGTAGATTTAACGTCTACCTGCTGAGTGACTGTCTGGATCTGGGCGCACCCCTCATGGGTCCACGGGAGAGCATCAGCAGGGGCTGCAGAATGGCACAGGTGTTGTTTAAACCTTGGGACCCAGCTGGGTCCGGAGGGGAAGGAGCTCTGCTGCTGCACCATAGGAAAGAGGGAACAATGCTGTCCCTGGGAGGACCTGGCCATGTGTTGGAGAAGGTGTGTGGGAGGTGGGGGGGGGGGTGGACAACAGGTCCCTTGCAAGTTCTGAAAGTTCTCAAATAGTTCTGAAATAGCACACTGAGAGTGGCAAAATGAGGGGTGGGAGAGCTTTAGAGCTTTAGCCTCTTCCTCTGTTCCGACTCCAACTGTTGTCCTCATCTCCAGTGCTGTGTGCAGAAGCACAAAAAAGTTACCATTGTTGGCTGCCAGGACATAGGACTCCTGACCGGGGGGGGGGGGGATGGATGTTATAATACGGATGTTATTGTTATGGATGACTTGGACATTGATGAATGGTTTATATCTTTATGCATTTGTTTAGCTCTGTTGTGGGGACAGCAGGGGCAATAAAAATGTTTTCAATAAATGAATATATATCTGCAAAGATATTTCTCTGCTTATTGTATTATGAGCTGAACTGCTCAGTTAGAGCCCAAGCCCATGCATCTCTACTCAGAAGTAATTATAGTCTATAGGGCTTACTCCCAGGTAAGTGTGGATAGAATCGCAGCCTCAGACATGTGGGGAACTGACCATCAATGCTATTCCACAGCAGGGCCTTCTTTCCAAAGGCACCCCATTGACTTCTGCCTTGCTCGAAAGGACACATGACATACTCTGCACATATACAGAAGCTATACGCTGCCTATATAAATGCAGCAACTTTAAGCAAGCACATTAATAAAATATTTGCCCTTAAGGTCCTTTGGGGTAGGGTGAAGAGAAGGGACACAATTAACCCTCCTTGGAGAATGGATTATGACTGTAATTATAATCAATTACAATTGATTACATATATAATTAATATAGTTAATCCCCTGGGGGTTGGGGATAAGAATAGGCCCTCAGTTTGGCTGTACTTGTCGTAAGAGGCGACTAAACAGCCACCGGGTAGATGGGACTCGTCAGCCTGGGAAGGCAGCTCATCTGAGAGAAGGAAAACTTTGACCCCAAACCTCCACTGCCTTGTGGCTACATCCAGTTATGGAAGAGGCTTCAGGAGTCAACCTCGAGGCAAAATCCGGAGCCGGAGTCCCTGAGGCAGTTCATGGCTGAGCACAGTCACATTCTGGCAACTCCTGTGACGCCGCTGGAACCAACCGTATTGGCCTCTGCCTTTCCATTGGACCATTTCAGCGACGTGGAGAGGGGGGATTTGCTGCATGGGTAACAGCCTATCCTCCATACCTACTTTACCCAGGCTTCGCGCACTGGAGAGGATACTCTGTTCCAGAACCACCATTCAGAGCATGACACCATAGTCTTCCGAGACTGAAGGATGCCAACAATTATATAAACAACATAATATTAAATAATACATAAATTATTGTTTGTTATTGATCTCTATATATTGATTATTATATATTGATATATATTATATTGAATTATATATTGACATATATAATTATATTGACATATAATCAATATAATAATCAAAAATAAATAATACATGAATTATTGCTTATTATTTACTCTTATTGATTCTTATATATTGATATTGATACATAATACATAATTTTTTCTTATATTGATTCTTATATTGATATTGAAATATAATTAAAACAATAAGTAATACATGAATTATGGTTTTATATTGATTCTTATATATTGACATTGATATATAATTGGTATATTGATATATAATAAATATATATATTTGTGTGTGTGTGTGTGTGTGTATGTATATGTGTGTGTGTGTGTGTGTGTATTATATATATAATATATGATCAATATTATTGTTATATTATATGATTGGTAATAAAACTTTCCATATTATCAACGTCCCATAATATATGTTTTGGGGGGATGATGGAGAAGGATAGATGGAGCCAGGAGGTCTCAGGAACAGCACAAGCCAGGTGAGCATCTCTGCGTCTCCATGGCAACAGCATCCTCCATGCAGGAGGGGGGAGAGCTCCAGCTTCTCTGCGTCTCCATGGCAGCCGCTTGAGAATCCCGCCGACTCTCGCGAGAGTAGCGCGCCAAGCATTCCAAACTGAGGCGGTTACCATGGAGACACAAGAGACGCCTGGCCTGGCCTAACTAGGCTGGCCTGGCCTGGCTTGTGGGGATTGGCTGGGTAGCCACGCTCAGGTGAGGCTCGTGGGGGGGGGGGGGTGAGAGGTGCGCATATATAACCCTGAGGGGGCAGCAGCGTGAGGAAGGGCTGCACAAAGGGAGGCTCTTTTCCCTCTCACACACCACCAGAGCCTTGAGCACCTGTGGAACTCCTTGCCACAGGATATGGTGATGGACAGAGTAGATAGAGTGTTGCTCTTCTCCCTCTCCCACAAGTCCTGAACCAGGGGGCAGGTGCTAAACGTGAGTGTCCATGGAACTCCCTGCCACAGGATATGGTGATAGACAGAGTGGATAGAGGGTTGCTCTTCTCCCTCTCCCACAAGTCCTGAACCAGGGTGCAGGTGCTAAACTTGAGTGTCTGTGGAACTCTCTGCCACATGATATGCTGATAGATAGAGGGGTGCTCTTTTTGTCCTCAAACACCAGAACCAGGGAACAGCCACTCAAATTGAGTGTTGATAGAGCAGTTTGTAGATCCTTGCAGGGCAGATAGCAGCTGTCTGGTTTTCAATCATCTCAGGACTTGAGGCAATGACTCACCTGATCTTTCCATCACCTGTGTTTTTGTTGGAAGCTCTGTGGGACCCACGAAGTGGGTCTCGACCTGCAGCTTGAGAAACACTGCAGTAGGAAAATGATTATTTATACTAATTTTGTTTGCCTGTTTTTGTTTTTACCAGTTAGTCCAGCAAGAATTTTACTGCAACTCATTCGGAGACCCAGGAGAACTCTTCATCATGACTTTGGTGGGAGTGTCGCGCGTCATCCCCAGTGGGAAAGTTTACAGACAGGTCTTTGATGATGAGGTATATAGAAACAACAGAGGCTTGAAAGACCTCATTCACTGACTAGGGTTTTTGCACAAACATCTCTGTATTTGGGTTGCCATGCCTTTTCCTGGCAGAAGTTCTTCTGCCCTTAGCATTGGCATGATGGCTAGAAGAAATTCAACAGGTACATCTCTTCTGGTTTGTTTCCTCCTTTAAAAAAAGGTATGCATAATATAGCACTACAGTGGATGTACACAGCTTGCTACTTAAGTGTTTAAGAAATTATAATGATTAAAGAGAACTGCAGCCATATTCTCAAGGTGGGATTCCCACTGTCCAGTATTTAAGGCTACAATCCTAACCACATTTTCCTGGGAGTAAGCTCCATGGACTATAATGGGACTTACTTCTGAGTAGACAGGCATAGGATTGGGCTCTTAATGTATCAAGTAGTGAATGTAGTAATTACATCAGCAAATGTATTTCTAGAGTTTTTTTTATGAGCACAATCCAACCCAAAGAATATGTTTTCCCTTAATATTGCTGAAGAGATTTAAAAGCATGGGATTTTTTTTCAGTGTTAAAAGGTAAAAGAGACACACATTTGTTTTCGAATAGGTATTGGAAACATCCTGGAGATTAGCTACTCAGAATGTTTCATTAGATATAGTTTTAAATCGGTAAAGCATCGGTAAAGCATCGGTAAAGCAGCTACCACGTTTTCCAGACTCGCAAAGAGAGTCTGGTCCAACAAGAAGCTGACGGAACATACCAAGATCCAGGTCTACAGAGCTTTCGTCCTGAGTACACTTCTGTACTGCAGCGAGTCATGGACTCTTCACTCACAACAGGAGAGGAAACTGAATGCTTTTCACATGCGCTGCCTCCGACGTATTCTCAGCATCACCTGGCAGGACAAAGTTTCAAACAACACAGTCCTGGAACGTGCTGGAATCACTAGCATGTATGCACTACTGAAACAGACGCCTGCGTTGGCTCGGTCATGTCGTGAGAATGGATGATGGCCGGATCCCAAAGGATCTCCTCTATGGAGAACTCGTTCAAGGAAAGCGCCCTACAGGTAGACCACAGCTGCGATACAAGGACATCTGCAAGAGGGATCTGAAGGCCTTAGGAGTGGACCTCAACAAGTGGGAAAACCTGGCCTCTGAGCGGCCCGCTTGGAGGCAGGCTGTGCAACGTGGCCTTTCCCAGTTTGAAGAGACACTTGGCCAACAGTCTGAGGCTAAGAGGCAAAGAAGGAAGGCCCACAGCCAGGGAGACAGACCAGGGACAGAAGGTGTGGAAGGGATTGTCACTCCCGAATCGGCCTTTTCAGCCACACTAGACGCTGTGCCAGAACCACCTTTCAGAGCGCGATACCAGAGTCTTTCGAGACTGAAGTTTGCCAACTTCATTATAGTTTTAATAGGTCACAAATATATCTAAACTATGTTAAAGTTTTATCATACCTTTGTATGGCCAGTTCTAATACCTGGCACGCCAGCAGCTTCTGCTATCCCTTGTCTTTCTGCTCTGAGTTTTCAGAAAGAAAGAGGAATGGAAGGGAAGATAAAGAGTGGAGGAAAGGAGAGTGGTAGACTAGGTAGGCAGAACTTCAGAGCCACTCTAGCCCAACACTCTCCTCTGAGCTTCCCCTTCTGTTCCATTCACTTTCAAAACCAGGAAGCAGGCGGAGAGGTGGACATTGGCCACCCTCACCATTCTGCTGTGTGAGGTGAAAGCATAATCTCATGGATGGGTCTGCCCCATCTTCTCATTTGCAAAATCGCAACCTGTTTCTTTCATAAGCATTATAATTAACTGGTTTTAAAAATTGTATTGATAAATTCTAATAAAATACTGTTTTGAAAAAGGAACGCATCCTCAATTTTCAGGATGTGTAAAGCTCATTTTCTTTCAACTTCAACATCGGTTTCGTCGAAGAGTCTAACCTCCCCCCTTTTTTGTGGGTTTGCCCAGGTACAACTGGTGCGTGCCCTCGGGGAGGCAAGAAACAAGATATCACACCCAAAAGTCCCACCATGTCCAGGGAAGATTCCCTTGGTGAGGGATGTGGAGACATGTTCGGGAAAGAAGTTCTTATCCCATCGTCAACAGACATGGGTGGAAGGAATGCCCAATGATGAGGTCACAGAAAACCCAGTGCTGTACAAGTAAGGGATAGAAATATTAGGGTACTTGGCTTCCCAGCTCTGCATGTCTTTAGATGAAGTTTTGTGTATGAGAAAGTTACGAAATCTGTTAGCTTGGAAATTCCTCAGAGCAGAGTGTCTAGGCGGTGAAGAGTGGGAAGGAAGGAATGTCCAAGTAACTTTGAGGGAACCCAAACCTCAGCTGGTAACATGCCCAACGGAAGAGAGGAGAGCTTCTCCGAAGCTCCTCAAATTTGGGACCTCTCTAATACGTTGATCTCTCAGCACCACTGGAGAAAGAGAATCGAGAGAGAGAGAGAGAGAGAGAGAATATAATTAGATTTGTATACAGAGTCTCCATGCTCAGGAACACTATATCTTAGTAAAAATATACAGTACTTATTATTTATAATCTAGTGTTCTCCTGCAGAAGGGACTGAGGAGGTCCACACCCAGTTAGCTTCAGCAATGCTGCTGGAAGTGCTTGCTTCCAGGCCTCTCACTGGGCCCCAGGCCAGTACCAGGTGCTGGAGACAAACGACAAGGGATGGGCATTTCTTCAGCCCTTGCTTCCCAGTGTCTGGTTACAGCTGGAAACTGAACACTAGATTCATCAGGGAGGTTCTGGGTTTTTTTTTTTCCTGGGAAACGTCTGCTCCGGTTAACAGTTTTCCCTTTTCCTTCCTGTTTCAGGGAGGCTACAATTCTGGAGCAGCAGAAAGCGAAAGAAAGCGAGGATGTGATTGCTGCCCGGGAAGTCAGGGGCCTTGCAGATGTTATTGGTAAATATTGCTCCTTAAGTTCTGGACAATGTAACCTGTCTCCTTAGTATACCTGGTAGCTTAGTATACCTGGTAGCTGTAGTATCTTGTCAGTTCAAGGCTAGAAAGGACACACTGATATAAAGATGAAGTAATCAAGGACGTGATATCCTCATGCAATCTGCTGTGAATTATTCTTACTAGTGTCTTGAAGCATTTTCTCAGAAGAAAGTTGTTTGGGGCGTTATAGTCTAGGGCAGCAGGATGGACAGAGTGGATCGAGAGATGCTCTTTACACTCTCACATAACACCAGAACCAGGGGACATCCACTAAAATTGAGTGTTGGGAGAGTTAGAACAGATGAAAGAAAATATTTCTTTACTCAGCGTGTGGTCGGTCTGTGGAACTCCTTGCCACAGGATGTGGTGACGGCATCTGACCTGGATGCCTTTAAAAGGGAATTGGACAAGTTTCTGGAGAAAAAATCCATTACGGGTTACAAACCATGATGCGTATGCGCAACCTCCTGATTTTAGAAATGGGCTATGTCAGAATGCCAGGTGCAAGGGAGGGCACCAGGATGAGGTCTCTTGTTATCTGGTGTGCTCCCTGGGGCATTTGGTGGGCCACTGTGAGATACAGGAAGCTGGACTAGATGGGCCTATGGCCTGATCCAGTGGGGCTGTTCTTATGTGGGTCAGAACCCACTAGGTGGGTCGTGAGCCAATTCAGGTTGGGTCCCTATTCATTTAAACGTGTATTTTATTTTTAATATATTAGACTTGATGCTACCATATTATGTGATTGCATATGGATGTTATAGATCTGTGCTTTTAACAGGCTACTATATATATACTTTTAACAAGGATAGTCAATGGGGCTTAGTCCCAAGGTGTGGATAGGATTGCAGCCTTTGGGATGTTTGGGGCATTTTTAAAAAAACTGCTTTGGAAGATTAAGAGGGTGGTTCTTTATTTTAAATAAATTTTTAAGCTTATACTTATTGTAAACTTTTAATTTGCTTAATTAATTGATTTGATTTTGTTTGTAAAAAATATTCCTGCTTGATGATGTCACTTCCAGCCATGACATCACTCCCAGGTTAATGACTGTCAGTGGGTCCCAACAAACTGTCATTCTAAAAACTGTGTCCTGGTGCTAAAATGTTTGAGAACCATTGGTCTAGGATTGTGGTTTTTGCTGTCTGTATTCTGGGGCGTTGGCAACCTTCAGTCCCGAAAGACTATGGTATCGCCCTCTGAATGGTGGTTCTGAAACAGCATCTAGTGTGGCTGAAAAGGCCAATTCGGGAGTGACAATTCCTTCCACACTGGGAGCAAGTGCAGTCTGTCCCTGGTCTGTCTCCCTGGCTATGGGCCTTCCTTCTTTGCCTCCTTGCCTCAGTCTGTTGGCCAAGTGTCTCTTCAAACTGGGAAAGGCCATGCTGCACAGCCTGCCTCCAAGCGGGCCGCTCAGAGGCCAGGGTTTCCCACTTGTTGAGGTCCACTCCTAAGGCCTTCAGATCCCTCTTGCAGATGTCCTTGTATCACAGCTGTGGTCTACCTGTAGGGTGCTTTCCTTGCACGAGTTCTCCATAGAGGAGATCCTTTGGGATCCGGCCATCATCCATTCTCATTCAGTTTGACTGTCTTCTTTCTTTTCTGCCTTCAAATTAGTCCCTGAGAAGAAAAACAGCAGCATCATCGAACGTATCTCAGAGAACAGGAGATGCCAGTACAACACAGCAGTGGCAACCCTGAGGCAGGAGTTAGCACATATTGGAAAGGTGAGGTGGTCCTTTCCAGCACTATTCAATTTGGAGTGCGCTCTGATGCAGGAATCGGAGCCTGCCCTTTCTCATCTGCCAGGCATTTTTCTCCATTTCAGGAAATGGAGCGCTACATCCTGGAGCCCGGGGTGTTGTTTTTGACCAAGCTGTCGGAATCGGATAAAGCCATCGAGTCCTTGTTCATCAGAGCTGAAGACGACTCTGATCTAGAGACCTGCACTGTACAAGTAAGGCGATGATGTCACTCTCAGATCAGGCGGAGCCTGACATATTCTTGCCACCTTCCGGAAAGGAGGACGTTGGTTGGGTGCTTGGCTACTTTATTCACAAAGTCTAGGTTCATACTATGTACATGTCTCTCAGAGTTACAGAGTGCACCATCCACATGGAGCTGAGCCCTTGTGGGAAGTCACAGAGCATAGGCCTGGATTGGGGAGCAGTGTGAATGGACCAGCACACTGGGCTCACACTAAACTTTAGAGTAGGAACTGAGGACAGATGATGGCTCTTCAGAATTCTGGACAGGTCCTAGGGAGAGCACAGCTTATTTCAACAGGGAACTAGTGACAACCAAGCCCTAATGGCTCCCTGAATCTCACTCTCTTGCTAGAGAATGGAAAGCCTTAAGGGTTCAGCCATCTGACTTAGAGCCTGGCTAATGAGCCATTGTATGTCTGTCTCAGAACCACTGCACATTGCAAAGGATCCTGGGAACAGAACTCTGTTCAGAACACATTCTGTCCACTTGAGGCTCTGGCAAGCCCGTTGGACCTCCTGGTCAGCCCACATGAACTGAGAAAGTGCCCTGGCACCAGTACTGGGAAGAGCAGAATAAGGTGAAGTGTTAGTGGTGATGAAAGGCAGGCATGGAGAAGAGGCTCACAGTTGGAAGTGACTGCAGAGGGAAGGAGTGGGTTTTTATTTATAAACATAAATTCATATTTATATTTCTTCACACAGGACTTTGAAGAGGTGTGGGAGCTTGTCTTCCAGCAGACTTTGCAAAGGCGGCAGTGGATCAGAGAACTGGACCAAGAGCTACTGAAGGCAGAATGGCGTCGAACCGAACTGGTGAGCAAAATGCACCTGAGTCCATTTTGGGAACAGAATCGGTGCCTTTGCAACTGGTGATGTTGGCCTTCCTGGTCAGGTTAGCTCCTCCTCCCTTGTGTCAGAATTCTGGTTGTCTAAGTGATGGCATAGATATAAGCCAATGATCTGACCCAGTGTACATAAGACCTCCTGCCCCTGCTTTAGTGGATTCATGGGAAGACTCATGTCGAATATGGGGTGCATACATGCCCCTCCAGACTTCCAGTAGCCTGGAGGTCCAGAAATACCTGGAGGTCAGGCAATCCACCTCTTGGCCAATGATGAACAACCAGCTGCCTTCTGCATCTCTTCCGGCCTTTTTCATTATGTCCCCCTCCTTCTAACTTTCTCTGCTTTAATTTCCAGATCAAAGCCCTGTTGAAAAAATATACCAAGATTCTGGAGGACAGTGCCTATCTCTTATCAGCGGACATCCACAGGTTCATACACAGTGAAGCCATGGTAAGATCTCTTATTCGTTTTTATAAAGGAGTATAGAATTCTGCAGCGAACCCCACCAGGTTTTACCATAAGTTTTCCAAGAAGCCCTTGAAATTATTGGTTGCACAAGTTTGTTGCCATGGGTGCGATTATTGGAAGAACTGGCTACAGAGACTGCCTGTTGCTTGCGATGTCTTGAACAGGAACACACACAACATGTTGTACACATGTGTATGGTCCTTCACGATTGTAAAATCAAACAAGTAGCTTTTTTTGAAGCATGCGAGGAGGGGCAAGATTGATGGCTGAGTCATTGTTCAGCTTGTGTGTGTGTGTGTGTGTGTGTGTGTGTGTGTGTGTGTGTGTGTGTGTGTGTGTGTTCTGCAGACTGCAAAACCAGGAGAAAGCTGGGCTAAAACTGCAAGGGAAGAACTCACTCTGGTTTCTCTTTCTTACTACATTTGTGTATATTTTAGTTTCACAGTTGCTTTACAAATAATACTCACAAATGCTTTCTAGAAGCCCTGCTTTCTGTTCTCACTATGGCTGCAAATGTGGGTAGTTACTAACGGTGCAAGCTTGTGCATGTCTAAACCCTATTGGATTCAGTGGGACTTACTCCCATGTAAGTGTGTACAGGTCTGCAGCCTTAGGGCCGAGTCCTATCCAACTTTCCAGCACTGATGCAGCCATGCTGATGGGGTGTGTGCCACATCCTGCAGTGGGGGGGGGCAGTCACCGAGACTTCCACAAGGTAAGGGAACATCTGTTCCCTTTCCTCGGGGCTGTATTATGGTTGCATCAGTGCTGGAAAGTTGGATAGGACTGGGCCCAGTGCATAAGCCTCTACCAGTTGTTTTTATTTACTTTATTGGCTCCAACAATGTGGAGCTTTATCCATCCCCTACCTGCAAAGCGTTATCTCCCCTAAGGCACCAAGTCACCGTGGTGTTTGCATCTCTAATCACAGATGATAAACCAAGCGTTGCTGGCCAATCGGAGAGCGATAGGCAGGCTGTACGTTAACCTGATGGAGGCCGACCTGAAGAGGGAAGTAGTTCAACGTTACAGACTGGAGGAGAGGCTTAATATCTGGAAAGCTGTGCAAAAGGAAGCCATCATTTCTAGTTTCAGGTCAGGCTTTTGATGAGAGAAGATGTTGTGCATGTCTGAATTATCCTTTGCGTGTCTGAATCCAAGCCTAACTAGGGCTTGGTGTCTGCTGATAAGGGTCAAGTTCTGGCGCATAGCCTGGAGAGAGCTAAGTAGTCGGCTCAAGAGAAAGCAGGCAACGGCACAGAGTACCCAGTTCAAGACACACGCGCTCTCACCCAGCTCCTTGCAGACTGCTATGTTTCATCCACAAGGTACCCCATACAAAATCTTTACCCTGGTGCTTGTGTCTTCCAGAGAGTTTATGGAAAGCGACAGAATACAGAACCCAAGTGCTGTGAGAGCCGAACTGGAGAATATGCTCAGAGAGCAGTTATCACTCCGTGAAAAGAGGAGAGAACTTCTCTATTCTCTTGGGTATGTGGGCAGGAGGACCGAATGTGGCTTCTCACGCTGACGTGGTCAAAATGCAGGTGATTTGGTCCCATAGGAATGGGTTCAGTGGTGGCAAACACCCGCAGTCGGGGCCTTGTTGGAGTGCAGGCCACAAAATTAAGACACACAGATCTAGAGCCCCCAAAAGGTAAGGATGTTGCCATAATGCAAGCAGGTGGAACATCTGTCAGGTGTTGGGGTTTTATAGGCAGGGAATGCAGATTTGCTGGCCTGTGCAGGGTTAAGATCCGTGAAAACCGAGACTCCGATAACGCAGAAGAATCGCAATGTTGGGAGAGTTAGAACGGACAAAAGAAAATATTTCTTTACTCAGCGTGTAGTTGGTCTGTGGAACTCCTTGCCACAGGATGTGGTGATGGCGTCTGGCCTGGACGCCTTTAAAAGGGGACTGGACAAGTTTCTGGAGGAAAAATCCATTACGGGGTACAAGCCATGATGTGTATGCGCAACCTCCTGATTTTAGAAATGGGTTATGTCAGAATGCCAGGTGCAAGGGAGGGCACCAGGATGAGGTCTCTTGTTATCTGTGGTGCTCCCTGGGGCATTTGGTGGGCTGCTGTGAGATACAGGAAGCTGGACTAGATGGGCCTATGGCCTGATCCAGTGGGGCTGTTCTTATGTTCTTATGTAATGTAGCCCCAAAGGCCTATAGGCACTAAGTGGTTCTTCTTTTGTATCTTGTTAGCAATTTTTTGCCTCTGTCGTCGCCCTCAAAGGCTGAGATAAACGAATGGAATGCATCTCTCGTGGCTTTAAATAAGCAGATAGGTAAGGAAGGGAAACTCGGGAGTATTTAGTTGTGGTTTAGAACTGGGGGGGTTGGGTAACTGCTTTCTGGATCCTCAATCCAGACTTTTTCCAGACTGCTCAGGGGGCAGTGGTGCATCTTGCCTCTCCGCCTGGATTGTTCGCGGGCACTCAGGCTCTATAACAGACTTCCAGTGCCAGGGCCAGCCCATCCACGAGACCAGCTGTTGCCTCTTTCCTTTCCAATCTGGGTTGTAGAAAGAGGGTTATGGTGGAGGCGGATGGATGGGTGGGTTGTGGGCCCCTCCCTACTCAGTCCTCCTCTTGAACCGGCCCTCAGCTGCAGAGATTGTGGCACCTTGAATTGCTTGAATTAATCACTTCCTGGCCGTGGCTGTGCTGATATCTGTGGGTCAGTCAGGATGGGACCTCAGGGAGAGAGGATGGAAGGGACTTGCGTGCCGCTGCAGGTGACGTGGACACCTGTCATGGACATCCAAGAGTTGCGTTGTTGGATCTGCCCTGTCCCATATTCACGTAAAGGAGGTTTCCAGGCCTGTTGCCAGTTTTTCTCACCAGGTTCACCTCGGCTGCGGAAAATTGTGACAGTTTCATGCCAGAGTATTTTATTCCTTCCTTTGTTTCCATCTCCTCGCCCCCCCCCCCCAAGATACAAGCAATGTACAATACATGATGAGAATTCGCATCCAGTATGAGAAGGTTTGTCAGGAGTGCTTGTCCACTGTCCAGGAGTGCAAGGTGAGTGGGGTGGGGGGTGGGGGGGCATCAGTGTTGACTGATAGCTCAGTCATATTGACCCCGACTGGCAGCAGTTCTCCAGGGTTTCAGGTGGGGTGGGGTCTTTTAGGGTTTCAGGTGGGGTGGGGTCTGGAGATGCCCCTAGGTGTTGAGTCTGGAAACTTCTGCATGCACAGCAGGTGTATCCCCACTGATCTGCATAGTCTAACCCTCCCAAATACAGTGAACCCTTCTTATCCATGGGCTTGGCACCCACAGATTTCAGTATCCTCAGATGCTGAGCCTGCAATTGGAGAGTGCACTTCTGGTTTCATCCAGGAGGTCCTCTGGGGCCCTCCCATGGAGTTCACTCTCCATGGAATTTTATATGCGGGGGGTTCTGGAATGGATCCCTCGTGGATACCCAGGGCCACTGTATATGATTGTTACCAACATGTGGAATCCTGCTTAGGCTGATATTTTTTGCTTTAAAACAATATCCTGGTTGTGACTTCTGGGTAAATGCTGGGTGGAGAATTTGATACCTGCCCCCCCCCCCAGCTCACCAGAGTTTGAGACCCCTATGTGAAGGATCATTGGGGTAGGTGGTGGGGGTGTTACGTGATTCACTGTAGTGAAGACGTATTGTTGTTCCATAAAAACCAGCCATAATAAAGGTGGTTGCATATTTCTCTGTGGTGTACATCAACCATCCACCACCCTCTTTCCCCCCCCCTTAGCAAAAACTGTTGGAGATGAAAATTTGCACTGAGAAAGAGGCTGAAAAAGTTGTGAACCCCAGTTTGTTTCAGCTCGTTGGGAAGCTGCAGAGTCGATTTGAGAATGAGATGGAAATGATGGACGTAAGCTTTTGTTGGTTTTGTAATTCTTTTTGCATAGACACTCCAATAACGTGTGCATGGCTCCTAAAATGGGGGTGGGTGAAGATGGCGGTGCCCTGTTTGGTCTGACTCTAGGAGAATAAGAATTGAGAAGGCTTATCCATCTGTTCTGGTGGAATTTGTTATAACAGATCTGATTTCCAGATCTGTTTGATCCCTTCCAGGGGATGCCAGTTCACAGCTGGATGGTGAATGGAGATCGGAGATGCACTGTTCGGGTGTGCTTCACCTTCTGGTCCCTTTGACAATCCCCCATGTGCACAGTATCCAAAGCTTGTGGCCCTCACGAACGGTCCAGGGCCTAAGAGCAGAACTCCATACCAAGCTCAGTGTTAGGTGTGATGACGTTCCTAGCCTTGTACTCGGGAGGCGAGCGTACGTCAGCTTCCAGGCAGGGATGGCCCAGCAAGATCTGATGCTGCCCTAATCTCTCCACCATGATACGCACACACCCCCTCCCAAAAAAAATAGGAAAGAAAACTGCAGCTTATTACCTTGTTCCTTCCTGCGCGATCCTTTTTGACAAAACAGGAGGTGTGGGTGATACTGAGAGTTGCCAACATGTCCCACGCTTCCTGTTTCCTTTTAAGTGACAGTAAGGAAGGAGCAAGGGGAGTGAATAGGGAAGTGGATTGCCACTGCCTGGGAGTCTTGCCACTCAATGCAAGCTACATCACCTGCTTCATGGAGGGACCAGTTCTGCTTCCAGGTCTTAAAGCAGTCCCCTTTGGGAAAAAAGGTTCTTCTGATCTCTCTAGAATGACTTTGAGCAGCTGGTGAAGCATTCAGAAGTCAACTGCAGGCACCTCTACCAGTATTTCCAAGATGCTCTGCTCCTTTTCGACATGCACCAGCAGAAAGTCTCTCAGCAGGAGAACGACCTCCACCATAAAATGAACGACTGCCGGAACAAGCACGAGGGTCTGAACAAGGTCAGAGCAGTGGCTTGGTTTTGCTGCAGTGGGGAAGGGAGAAGCATAAAAAAGCAGATTGTAAGGGAGTCTTCGTTGGAGCCAGAGTTTCATGGCTGGCTCTACTCCATGCTGACATCGCCATACTGTTCTGTGTTCTGATTGTATCCTAAATGCATGGGGTGAATTGCTTCTCTAAATGGACGATAGCACTAAAACGCCTGGATAAAATGGGTGCACTCTCAGCTTCACTGCTTGAACATAGTCCCCAATGATGAGCTGGTTGAATACAATTAGCTGACTGTTCTATGGACTTAGCCATCTTGATAATTTTCTAAGTGCTGATTTTTTTCCCCTCCTGCATTGACTCAGTTACGGGAAGTCAACCTGGATATGTCTGTGGACAGACTGAGGACCCAAAGCACTGACGAGAAACTGAAGGCTCAGTTGGAGAAAGTTTACGCTGCTTTGGAGTTCATTCGAGCTGGGTACGTGGCAGGTTTTGTGGCAGGTTTGCACCAGAGGCGGTTCCAGTTCTGTGCAGCAGGGTAATCCAGACCCGGTGCCCTAGTTAAGAGCAAGCAACTGGTCTTTGGCTTTCATAGCAAACATGCTTGGAAAAGTCAAACGTTTGTTGCAAGGGCAAAATGCCAGCAGCTGCAAAGAGAAATATGCAACCAGTTATGGAGATTGATGGGTATGAAGGTATGGTGAATGGGGGACTAGGGATGCACTGTCCTGATTGGTGATTGAAGGGCAGGAACCCCAAGGAAAACACCCTGGATGGTTCCCTTGAGCTCCCCTTTGGCCATGGTCAGGTGGTTGTTTTTGACCAGTGAACAGGTGGATGGCAGTCTTGGTGAGGAGCCACTTCCTGGTCCTTTGTTCATTTTGGTTAGAACATTCCTGCTGGACCAGGCCAAAAGGCCCATCTTCCTGTGTCTCTCAGTGGCCCCCAAGCTGCCCCTAGAGCACTCAGGATATCCTGTTGCCGTTCCCTTGCATCTGGGAAGCAGAGAGAGCTTAATTTTCATGGCTTATAACCTGTGATGGGCTTTTCCTCCATAAATCTGTCCAATCCCCTTTAAAGACACCATCACCAGAACTTATGACCAGAAGTTCCCACGGATTAATTAAAAGTGGTTCAGGTGTCAGCCAGGCGGGTGTTTTTTTTTGTACACATTTCAGTCAAGCGGCTTGCCTCTGTGCAGGTAATGGGGTCATTACCTGCACAGGGGGCAGAGGTGCTCAGCATTGACTTATCCTAGCCATGCTGCACCCCACAGAGGCTTTTGATGAGGGACCAGGAGTCCCTGTTTGCAACATCTATTGTGGTATCTTACAGCCCCCAGTTTTTCCCCCCCCAAAGCACCCCAAGATGTCCTGTCAGAATGTGGCTTTCACATTTCAGAATCAAACGCTGACACTAGCATTTCCAAACCAACTATTTTGTTTGACCTGAAGCTGCAACCCTCTACGCACCTTCCTGGGAATAAGTGCCGATGAGGACAATGGAACTTAACTTCTAAGTACACATGCATTGGATTGTGCTCTGTGAATTAACCCATTTCTTCCCAGCCCACAGGTCCCACATTTGGTCCCTGTTGGGCAGGAATGGCTTAAGGAAGTGTGAAGTCTGCTCATTTCTGTTGCAAAATTTCTGTCAGATTCTATTGGGTGTTTATTGTTGCATGTTAGATGCAGAGAAATTTTGACTGCAGCCACAACAATCATCTGGGGATCAGGGAGGGAATTTTTTTTTTTGGCAGAATTGGTAGAAGGGAACTGGGCGTGGAGAAGTGGTTTCAGCTCATCCTTCCTGCGACAGGTATGACACCTTCCATCAAGACCTCATGACCAGAGTGAACCTCTACCCGGAACTGGTTTTGCGCAAACTGATTTCCTACAGTATCTCCGTCAGCCGCTATTTTTATGTGAAGCAGGTCTACAGAGGGGTAGGAAACAAGCTGCACGCTTTCTAGCTAAGTGGAGTCATAGGGACCTTTGCGCATGCCTCCTCCCACAATTCTTAAGTTCTGTTACACATTTCAATATATGACTTTTTTTCTATTCCAACTTTTTATTTTTTTTCTACTTTAGAAGCCGTTCGAGAAGGCAGAGGTTGCAGTCGATAAAGGTAATTTCTGTTCCTTCACTATATAATTATTAGTACTGGCATAACCCCTGTAATTTGTGGGGTAGCTGTTCTAGTCCCCCGTGTGAATACGGAAACCGCGGGTACAAGGGAGCCCTATAGCTGTGGCCCACCCCCAGCTCTGTGCCCATTACCTTCCGCTTTCTTTAAAGCAGGAACTGTCCCACTTCCTTTTCTGTGCCCCCCCCTTGCGTGGGCTGGGGTGAACTGGCAAACTGGGAATCACTCCGAGCTGCCTCCAAACGTACAAAATTATGCAGGGGATGGGTAGAGTGAATAGAAGGGACGTCCACTGAGACTGAAAGCTGGGAGAGTTAGAACAGACGAAAGAAAGACCAGGCAGGTCATTAATCTGTGAAACTTCTGACCACAGGATGTGGCGGTGGTGCCACCTGGCCTAGATGCCTTTCAAAGGGGCTTGGAGGAAAAGCCTATCACAGGTTCTAAGCCACGAAGTAGGCTGTCTCTCAATGCCAGATGCAAGGGATGGCAACAGGATGCAGGTGTCTTGCTGCTCTGCGTGCTCCCTGAGACATATGGTGGGCCACTATGAAATCCAGGAAGCTGGACTAGATGGGCCTGATGCAGCAGGACCTATGATTTTAGTATTCCCAGGTGCCCTGTGGAAACTGAGAATTAAGACCCAATATCGGGCCGGCCTGTCTGTGAGGCTGACTGGGGAGATGGCCTCAGGCAGCAGCTTGGCAGGGGTGCCTGATTACCTCCACTGCCTCTTCTTTCTGCCTGGATTCTAAAAGGAAGCTGGGAACAGAGCAGAAAAGGAAGTGTGGCGGTTAGAACTGTGGCAGGCCTGAACATCTCATTGCTCCATCCTCCGCTCGCTTCTCCTCCGCACTTCTGCTCCATCCGCCTCTCTCTTTTTCAATCTAAAGAAAAGGCCGGGGGGAAGTGCAGTTCTTGGTGCACTGCCTGTTTAGGAGGGGTAGCATTTGGCATGCTGCCTAAGAGACCAGAATGCCCTGCCCAAAGGAATGGCGAGACCGTTGCCAGTCATTTGGCATCAGCAAATGCCCTCCGGAATCAAAAGTGTGTAGAGTCTTTGACCCACATTCTCATCCCTATATGAAATAAAACCAGTGACTCTATGCCCTCGGTAAAATTGCAAGCTTGTTGGGGCAGGGAATTACAGTCGTCGTTGAGGGGCATCACTGGTGGTGTCCCTTTCATGCTATCTTGTTCTTTGGGAAGAAATGGCTGAGGAAGAGGAAGAAGAACTGGAAGAATTGGAGGAGTCTGTGGAGGGTGTCCCCGAACAAGGGAGTGAGGAAAGTGAGCTGCAGGAGGAGGAGGAGGAGGAAGAGAAGACTCCTAAAGAGGAGACGGATGAAACCACCAAAGTCGAAGAAGTGGAGCAAAACACAAAACTGGGAGAGTTGGGGGGCTCCAACCAGGGAAGTTATGTGGAGGGCTTCGCCGGTGACGAGGTCTTGGGAAGTGACAGAGACAGATCTGAGACAGGGAGCTTCATCCTGCAGGAGGCTGGAGACACCCCCGAGGCAGAAGAGGCGGCGGAGACAGAAACGGTGAGCCAGGGGGTGGGTGGGTGGGTGGACGGGTGGGTGGGTCTGCTTTAGCTCCAATGTGCCAGAGCAACCCCTTCTTGCTGGTTGAAGGTGTGAGGGCTTTGAGCCTAAGCGGTAGCCCCCAAAGGGAAGTGGGGGGAATGGTCTCAGTGGGAGAGAGGGGGAAAGCTTCAGAGCTTGTAGCAAGGATGCGCAAACGCCTCTGTTGATGCTGTTCCTCCTACCCGCTCATCTCCCCAAGTAACCTTTCAAAGATGTGGCTTTGGCACCCCCAGAAGTGGGGCTTATTTTGCCTAGAAACTGTACCCTGCTTCCTCATGGAGTGTTAAGACCTCTGTGATAGTGGGATACACAAGAACCGTTGGGAGCATGTATTTCTGGCTCGCTGGGAGTATTGGTCCAGTGAACCTGGAATCTCTGTGATCTGCCGGAGACCCAGGACTGCGACAGGGCAGAGTGGCAGAAGCCGCAGTGGCTGTGGATGAACTGGATGAGCTGAGTAAGGGAGGGGCAACTTTTGGCACACTGCCTTGTGTACTGGGAGGTCTTGGATCAGCCCTGGCAGACACCCAAGGAACTAATTGCCATAGGGACCTAAATAAAATTCAACGACAGTCAATTCTTGCTATCCATGGATTGATACCTTGCTCAATTTGTGGCCTGTTCTCGGCTCGCCGCCGTCTCTGTGTCATCCATGGCCATTCTAAAGCTATCTGAGGCATCCTTGATGGTATTGGTGGGTGCCATTTTAAAAATCTCCACTGGCATTTTGAGGGTCTCCACGGTTTGTAGGTAAGCTACCCCTTCCCCTGATCTCATAGGATCAGTGACTCCCTATCTGCCATTTTGGTAGCCGTTGGGATTTCCAGGAACATTTCCCAGATGACGGGAATTGACTGTATAAAACTCCCCATAGCAAACCCCCTATTGCTGTCCCTTCCATGCCAAATTTTCTCATAGTCCTCATGGGGCTCTTCTCAGAGTCCTGGGGCTTCTGTGGCCTGTACAATGTGCGGTTTTTGTGCTTCTTTCTCAAGCCGAGGGCATCTACCACGCAATCTGAAGCAGCCGTAGAATATTTCACCACTTCCAGCGGAAACACTTACAAGGCAGCCGCGTTTGTCAGGAAATCTAAGGCCAAGAGATCCGAGAAGTATTATGCCGGAAAACTGAACGAAGATATCCTTCCCACACACCTGGAGCAGGTCTACCTCTCGCAAGGTTTCTTCGCAGATCTGAGAAGACAGTAAGTGGGAAGTTGTTCTCTCTTTCTTAAGAGGGTGAGGCATCTGTGCGGGTGAAGGAAGGGTTTTTAAACCAGTGGTCGTGAATGAGTGCCCCTCTCCCAAAGATCTCCTCCCATTCCCCCCCCCCCAAATGGCAGGGCTTTGCGTACACTGAGTCACAGCCTCCATTCTGTTCAGTTCTCTCCCCTTAATAATAATACAGGTATTTCTATACCGCCTTTCTTGGTCCTCAGATTTCTCCTTAGACTTTATTCAAGGCGGTTTACACAGGCAGGCAATTTAAATCCCCGTAGGGATTTTTACAGTTTGAAAGAAGGTTTCTATCTTTCAAGAAACCACAACATTCAGATGTTTCTTTCTTGATCTGGTCGCACATTCTGGCCTCCATCCTCCCACGCTCAGAGCAGATGGAATAGCTCGGCTCAGCTTGTCAGCTGCTTCAAGGTCACGCAGTGCCAGGATGTTATCTTCAGGCAAATGGAGGCTCAACCCTCTAGACCAGACCTCCTGCCCCTTCTAGTGCTCACTGGAGACTCATGACTGGTATCATTGGGAAGCAATAACCTTGACCTAAAGCTTCATCGGTTCCTGCTGGGTTTGAGCTTATGCTTGGTCAGTGGCCTAGTCTGCTTGTCTGACTTGAAAGCAGAGCATCTGATTTGAGGGTCAGTGAGAGAGGTGCAGGGGGTAAATTGTGCCTGGGACTAGGGTCAAAAAAGGGGGCCCAGGAGCCAAAAGAGGGGACCGAAATATTTCTTGGGATCTTACGTTTTCCAATCTCACCAAAGCCCATGAGGGAGGAGTGAAGGGGATACATCGTATCTGGGCCTGGGGTCAAAAAGGGGGCCGGGGAGTTGAAAATTTCCTGGGATCTCAGAAAATGTTGGCACGTTTTGTGGGAAGACTAGCACTCACATTTTGCGTAAGCCTGTGTCGTTTTGTTTACTGTGATTCGTAGAAATTATGATCCAACAATCGTATGAAATTATGATTTCGGTGGGGAAGGGATGGGTCTCAAAAGGAACTTTGTACCCTCTGATGAAGTTTCCTCAGAGGCCCTGCCACTCATTTCCAAACAATATCAGAGAGTGAAGTAGCTGAGAAAGCTTAGGAAGGGGGCTAAGCACCAACTATTCCCCCTTTTGGTCCCAGGCATCCAGGGCTGGGAGAACGCAAAAGCCAAACCCAGGCTTTGAAAAGGGGTGCCTGCGCCTATGTGTGGAATTATTCCCCCTCTCCTTCCTTCTGTTCCAATCATAGTATCCGCCTGCAGTTCTTTGAACACCTGGAGAAGTGGTTTGAGCAAACCTTGTCCCATGCCTGGATTATCGTGGCTGCCGAGAGGGAGGAGCTCAAATCAGAACTACGCTTGCGCATTCATCTGCACGAGCCGAGGCAGGGGCGCGTTGAGAAGGACGTGTACCGTGTCAGGATGGGTACTGGCCTCTTTTGATTGCTGTGCTGTATTACCGGTCAGGCACCATCCCTATGGCTGTTCTGCTGCCCAGGAGCTACTGAAATGAATGGACTTGAGTGGACCCCTCTAGGACTTTTCAGGTCACCCCTTTCCGCTGTCACGTCTCGGGTGACTGCGGCCTGACGACGGTTCCTCTCCCTTTACTTCTCAGCGGAGCTGCGGCTCCACAATGAACGGTTGGTGCGGCACTGCGCCGGCGTGGTCCAGGCACTGAACAAGGAGAAGGAGTCGTTCCTCAAGCTCCGAGAAGATCAGAACAGTGTCAGCAGAGCCTTCCAGCAGAGAATCCAGGACATGGAAAACATTTTCCTGGTAGAGAGCAGGGCGGACAAGTGAGTTCCCATCCCTTTTCTGGGACTTGGGGCTGCCCATTGCGGTGTCTTCTTGGTGGTGGCTTTGAGCCGCAACTGGGAGTGGGTGGGCAGTCCGCGCATCTCTCCTTATGGCTCAGCTGTGACGTTATTGGGCCTTTGGCCCACTGCAGCCCTGATTGGCACTGCCAGTACGAAACAGAGAGAATTGGCCCTCTCACTGCCCATGCCAGGTATGTGGGGCTTTCGCTTTAGAGATGCAAGGATAGAACTACTGCCCCTTTTGTTTCCCCATAGGGGAACCGTGGCAAATGAAGGCTTTTAATTTAATACAAGTCCAGGCTGTGCCTATGTGTGATGGGACCCTCACTCAAAATTGCTCTCAATGCACTTGGCCTGCACTGAAGCCACAGTGGGGAAGAATCTTTGCTCATTTAAAAAATGGAGGGACTGACTGCTCCCGGTTGGGCCGCTGTGCCCTGGGCCTGATCCAGCAGGGTTCTTCTGATGTCCTTATGTTTGGCCCGTTAACTCGCACACACTTTTTAAGCACACATCGTGATTGCTCTCCATTCTACTGTAGAAGTCTATCATAAATTTTGTTGCTACCTTTAAGGTTCTGCAGACCTTGGCTGCGAACCTGGGGCCCTGCAGCTCCTAAAGCCAGCCCTGATGGGAGGGGCTTGAGTTCCCTATAGCCAGCAGCCTGCCAAGCACATCTGGCATTTTCTCCTCCCCTTCTTGCCCACAGGCTGCTGTCTCTCAGCAACAACCTGCACGGGGAGCTGGTCAACCACATGGAAGTGATGCAGGTATCCCTGCGGAGTTACAGGCAGTACTTGGAAGAGTCCCTGGGGAAGCTGCGAGATGCAAACACCGACTTCCTCAAAGCCTGCAAGTATGCCAGATCAGACCGCTTACCCTAGTGCTTATTTTGCATATTTCAAGTAAGCGTATCCTGCTGTTTCAATGTTGAATGTGGAGGAAAAGTCCCTCACATGTTACAAGCCATGATGGGTATATGCCACCTCCTGGTTCTAGAAGAAGGCTGTATCTGAATGCAAGAGAGTGGAACCAGAATGTAGGTAACGTTGCCTTGGGTGCTCCAAAAGGCATCTGGTAGACCTCTGTGAAATCTAGGAAGCCGAACTAGATGGGCCTTTAGCCTGATTGATCCGGCCAGGGTCTTCTTATGACCATAAGGGAGAGGATGGGAGATCCCAAAGGAGGTCAGTTTTACCTGAGACTTTGACTTTGGAGGGGCTGCTCTGGCCGGGCTCTCCAATCACCAGCCACTATCAAGGGCCTCCATTTTCTGCAACAAAATGCGACCCGACCACAAGCCAACGGTGACTGTGTTTGTTTTCAGATTATTCTCAGATGGCGGCAACTTCTCCCCAGAGGAAGTGGAGAACTTGATGAAATCTCTGGAGAAGGAGAGTGAACGCATTGACTTTGTGGAAGGTCTGATTATGATTGACCTGGAGAAAATGGAGTCCACTTACATGGAGCAAGTGAGTGGAAGTCTGAAGCTTACCTAAAAAAGATCTAAGGCCTCTGAAGGGTCTTAGAACATCACTTCCAGGTTTTGGATGTTTTAAGGCCCTCTGGAAACCTAAGAAGGCTGGAGGCAGCACATCCAGGCTTTCCCTGGGTGGCACAGTGGCCAAGACCGCCACTGGATTTTCCTCCTCCTCCTCTCACCCACGCCAGGCCACAGAAGTGATCACTAAGTTTGAAAGCAGGTTTCGCTACCTAGCACTGGATCGGGTCTTCATGGAGAAAATGCAGCGGTTTCTGACCAACGTTCAAGTGAAGATCAAATCAGAGGTGCAAGCAAAATGAGGGCTGCGGGGAGGGCGGCAAGGTTGGTTCTTGGTCTCACACTAACCAGAGGTGAGGGGCACCAGTCCATCTTTCAGCGGGAGGAACCTGCCACCATCTTCTGTTTACTTTTTGCCTGCTTCTTTTCTAGGTGGCAAAATCAAATTTTCAGACCAAGACCATAAACTCTCACTTGGAGAACCTCATTTGTAAAATAGATGCTTGTGCTTATCCCACTGTGGACAAAGAAGTAAGTCCTGAGGCCACGGAATAAAATGATGAGCATTTGTGTCATGCATGGGGAGTCGATCGGGTGTGGTGGTTTTCTGCATTCTAGGGGAGGGAGCTTGGGGTTCCTTCTTGAGGGTTCCTCATTGAGAGGGTCAGAAGCAGAGGGCAAGCGGCTTGAGTTACTGGACACTCTTCAAGGGCAGCCTCGCATCTGGTGCATTACAGTAGTCTAGCCAACAGAACTCATTGGTCTTAGGTGCCAAAGAGACAAAAGGAAGTCCTGTTTCACCCAACACCTAATTAACATGTGAAACGTACTACAAGAAGACGTGATGGCTATTACCTTAGCCAACTTTTGAAAGACTAACATGGAGCAATGTTTCTCAGCCACTGGTGGTACTTGGCCAGTAATACGCGACCACTCCAGTCTTTGTCAAGTCGCTCGTGAGAACAGTGCAACGTGATTTTGCTGTCCTTTTAAACGGCCAAGCTCTGCTGGCTGTTGAAAAGAGGATACAGGGCTAGATGGGCCTCTGGTGAGATCTGTAAGGGCTGGTCTTACTAAGGGGGCAGATTAGGATGATTAGTCTTTAAAGAGCCCAGCTGTAACAAACAAATTCTATTGGCTTGATTCTTTCCCCTTAGTCCATAACTCCAGAAGGGCTCTTGGAGTTAGCCACGTTTGTGATCGAAGAGCTGAGGAAGAGAACCCATTATCTTGACTGCCTGCTGGGTCTGGTAAGACGTTTTCACGTTTGGCGATGATGCTTGAGCTCTGCAGTAGTTTCTCCAGGGCTGACCTCTCCGTGAGGTGGGTGCCTCAGGCGATGGAGTTGACAGGGGCATTTTCTTTCATGCCCTCCCCCCACCTTTGCTGCTTGTTGTCTTCCCAGTTTGAACAAGAAGAGGGGAACGGAGTGAAAGAGGAAGTGTGGAGGTTTAAGGGGGGTATGGGGCAACAACTGGGTTGCAAGCCTGGGTCATGGATTGCCTGGAAGCGTGCTCGTGGCTCCTGATGGAAACAGGGCACTGGGCTTCGTGGCCTGATGGAGAAAGGTTCACATGACATACTTTGCTGTTTTTCCTCCCTGCTCAGGATGCAACGTATTCTATATCAGAAGCCCAGGAGTCCGGGGGAACAACGTCGCTGGTTGTGACTGAGAGTTTCCTTCAGGAGCCCAAGGTGATCGTGATGGGCATGGAAAGCACGCCACTGATGAACCCAAGCAGGATGGGGAAGTCCGTCTTTGAGGACTCGGCCATCGGTGTGATCAAAAATCTCCTGGGGTAAGTGCTGGGGTTGCCCCCACCCGTCCCATTTGCCCCGATCTCTTGAGTCATCGCAACAAATGTGCAAGGTGATAGCCTGAGCGCAGTGCCGGCCTTAGGAGCTGCAGGGTAAGACGGCAAGAAGAGGCTGTGCAGGATTATATCAAGAATTCAGTTTTGATCAGGCAGCGCCATTATTGTATTGGAGCCAGGCCATCTCTTGCACAGACTTGGAAAGGTTGCCATGACCCCCCCCCCAAAAGGAGTATTTGTGACCTCATCGGGATTGCAACCCACAGGTTGAAGAACACTGGTTCAAGGAATTGCAGATGTGTGAACATCAGCCTTCCTTGTCTGTTCTTTTTAGCTTGTTTCCAACACTAAGCCCCATTCACACATGTCTCTAGTGCAGTGTTTCTCAAACTCTGGGTCGGGACACACTAGGCGGGTCGCAAGCCCATTTCAGGTGGGTCACGAAGCACCTAACTAGGCTGCCATTGAAAATGCAGAGCTGAAAAGACAGGGTACAGAGTTGCTGGGTAGGATGGGTTCCTGGTGGAAGAGAGGCAGGGTGCTTTTCCCTCAATAGGTGGGAAGATGGGGCACTGGACAAGGAGGAGGGCTGTGTCGTGGAGAAGGACCCAAGTCTGCTTTATCTTCCAGGCTGGAATGTTTGAGTTCTGAGCTATGCAAAATCACAGCACAATTGTGCTGTGTCATAGGTCCTTTGGCTGATCACAGCTTAGGTTTGAAGCCTAAATTAATTATGTTACTTCTGGCCATGGATTCACTTCCACTGGGTCCCAACAGATTGTCATTCTTGAAGTTGGTCCCAGTTCTAAAAAAAATTTGAGACCACAACTCTAGCAGCCTGGGGACTGCTTCCCTAAGTCCTCCCGTCCCTCCCTTCCTGAAAACATCCTTTTCTTCAGTCCTTCTGCATCCTTCTGCATAAGACCAGGAATGTTGACCTTGCTCAACCAATTTAATATAAGAGTGTGAGATGTGACTTGACTCCAAATCGGCTACCCGACCAGTGGGGGCAAAGCCTTTGAAACCAAGAGGCAAATCGTGTCTTCAGTAGCGAAGCGTTGTGGATCAAGAGGCGATGCCGCCAGGCTTCAGCTATGCAGGTATTCCCTGGATCTGAGCCAGACGTGTGTTGGATATGTTTCAGAATCCAGCGCTATAAGAAAATGCTGGAGCCGCAGTCTGACAAAGAAGAAGGCTTTCTAGGAACAGCAGGTGGGCACCAAGGAGTTTTTCACCTGGATATCGACGGCATGTTTAGCTTAGAATGGGTTTGGAGTTGACCAAGGATGCGTAGACCAGAGGTCCTCAGTTGTAAGTCATTCCATTCAGTCTCATCTCTCTCATTCCTTTTTTTGTTTCTGTGCTACCCTTAGCAGGTTGATTATACAAACACATGCTAAAGAGTAACGCAATACCCAAAAAAGGGACACAGGGATGGCTCCCTCTCTCAGCATTCCCTTGGCAGCTGAAAACCCACTCTTTCTGGATTACGATTGGCATTTGATTTTTGGTTGTTTTTAAATGTGTTTTTTTTTCTAGGTCTCTTGTGTTTGTATCCATACCTGATGTTTTATATTGTTATACTTTTTGTTTGTTTAAATTGACTGTAAGCTGCTGTGGACACGTCCCAGATTAGAGGGCAAAGGAGGGAATAAAAATACTTTAAAATCAACGTTTCTCAAACCGTGGGTAGCAACCCACTTAGTGGGTCATGGCCTGAGGTCAGGCGAGCCATATGTTGGGTCTGCCCACCCATCTTGCCTCCGCCTGGCTCCAAATTGTAGCCAGATGGATGCAACTGGGGGGGGGCACCTTTGGGTTGTGAACCACCTCCAAAAGTCATTCCCACATTGCACCAGGCCCAAGATGGCCTCCACGGGCCTCGGAACGCTGCTGGACGTGACTCCTGCATCACTTCCAGTTTCACAAACGCAACGGATGGTTGCGCCATCTGGAGGCCTGTTTCAGGCTGCAGTGGCCGCACTGGAGTCTGAGGTGGGTTGCAGCTCCAGCAAATTTGAGAACCACTTCTTTAAATAAATGAAAGCCAGGACTAGGATAGAGAAACTCCAGCTTTAGGCCTTTTCTTTCTGCCTCTCCGTAGAGAGGCGAGAGGTCCATGGAGATGCTTGCAAAGCATCCTTTTGACGGCTTTCAATTCTGGACAAAATATCGATGGAAGGGGTGGGTTGTTCTCAAGACCTGTTGACACAGCCACGAAGCAGTTCACGAAAGGGGGCCCAGCTGATAGTTCCGCATTTGTTGCCATCTTCTCTTACTTATATCTTTAACTTACGTTTCTTTCACCCCTAGATCCCTCTCTCGGAAGTTATCCCGCCGAAAGCACCCAAGGCACTGCTGCGCACAGCATCGCAGTTCCCTCGGTGAAGGTGTCCTGCTCCATTGTCAAGAGAGTCTCTGGGAGGTGAGGAGAAGAGCCACGCTGCTTTCCACCGTCATTTCACAGACATGGCCTGTTTTCCTTCCACAAACCTGCCCGCCTTTACTCGGTTGCTGCTGAGACAGAAGGCTTCCAAAAATAATCAGCCAATGGATTTTGCCATGGTTACTTTTACAGGCCTGCACTTGTTAGACCTGCAACATGTGCTTTTCACAAAATTGAGGGGCTGGGCAGCCCATCCCTAACTAGATGGCCTGCACTGCAATACAGCCTAAGCAGCTGTATCCATGCAGGTAGAGAGGCAGCTGGAGGTCTCGTCGAGGTAAGGGAAGATTTGTTCCCTTCCCCATGTTGAGCCCCAGCAGCTACTATGGGTCCACTCAGATCCACACCCGCAAAATCTGTGACACAGAACCGAGTAGCTCTAAGTAGGAGTTTCAGATCCGGGATGGGGGATAGGATTTGGCAGCAGTCTCTGCCCATCTCCCACCCCCGCGCACCACCCTCTCCTGACCTCCACACTTGCACCTGCCTCCCCTTGGCCACAGTGAAGTGCTTTACAGCACTTGAAACGTCTGTTGCACATGCCCATCATGGCTTGTAAGCTGTGATGGACTTTTCCTCCAGAAATTTGTCCAATTCCCTTTTAAAGGTATCTAGGCTGGATGACATCAATTTTAGTGGATGTCCCCTGGTTCTGGTGTTGCGTGAGAGGGAAAAGAACATCATCTATCCATCTGCTGTTATCTTCACATCTGTGGCTGGTCCTCCACAGAGGCTTCTGGCCTACACTGTGAGGGAAAGGTGGACACATACCTTTTGGCCCGATCCAATAAAGATTCTTTGTAGCCCCAGCAGAGTGTCATCAATGTTGTGGCTTGTTGGTGTTTATTGGAGTGGCTAAAGCCACTCAGTATTGCACAGATAGCCCACCAGTAGGAGGCCATGAGAGGTTTTCAAGGTTCTTCCCTCTTTTTGAGCAGTGTCGTCTCCATGCAGAGGTACACCAAAATGAGCCGGACAGAGAAGAAGGTGCAGATTTTGGGGAATCGGCTGAAAGATTCCGAGTAAGTTCTTTGGGCTGTGAGTGGAGATTCAATTCGAGTCGCTCCTGTGAGGCCAGCCTGGGGCGAGCTCATTATGACTGTTTGAAGTTGTGCCAAGTCATGGTAAAGCAGAAAGTGTTCCAATGTATTGATGTGAAAAGAGGGATCAGATTGGGGGAGGCTCTCATACTCTTGGGTGTGCAGAAGTGTCCTTTTGTGCTGTCTCACCCTCTGGGAAAGGTTTGCAGGAAGCCTCCCCCACCTCACTTCACAATGGTGACCTTGCAGAGAAAGAACCTTGCTGCCCCCTGCATGAGCAGAAGTCTTCAGCTGGTTAAGATCAGGAACCCACCTAGGACTGTTAAAACCTTTTCCTGCTTGATGATGTCACTTCTGGTCATGGCATCATTTCTGGTGGGTCCTGACAGATTCTCATTCTGAAGAATGGGCCCTGGTTCTAAAAGTTTGAGAACCGCTGCTATAAACAACCATAAGAAACACTACCTTTCCTAAGTGTCCCTCTTAAAACAAGTTTTCCTTCAGTTTCAGCAATTTCAAAGGGATTATATTTGGTATCGTGTGGGACAGCTTTGATATTCTGATGACCGTTGCCGAGGTAAGAGCATATTTTTTTTTTAAACATTAGGAAGCTGCTATGTTGAGTCAGGCCTTCGGTCCACTTAGTTTAGCGCTGTCAACCCCAGCAGACAGCAGCTCTCCAAAGCCTCAGGCAGGCATTTTTCTCTGAAGATGCTGCGAGGGGTTGAGCCACCTGCAGGCCAAGCAAAGGCTCTGCCTCTCTGTTTAATTTCAAATGGCCATGAATGTAATTGAAATTGTAATGGCTGGCAGGACCAGCTGGAGCAGTTGCCTCAAGCGCCCACCTCTCTCCACTTAACTCCCTGGACTGTAAAAGAAAGGAGGGAATGAAAAAGAAGTGTGGAGGAGACCAGTGGGCTTCCACCCTGTTTTCCAGTGTAGGGAGCAGGTGGAAGAGAAGCCTGCCCACCAGGTAAGAAGGAGCAACGTCTGGTATGGTTTCTTGGGGGGCCAGGAGATCTTGATGTGGCCAGTGATGCAGTCTCAGGACAGAACGTCCAGTTAGTTGGGAGTCCAGTTAGTTGGGAGTCCTCTTCCCACCCACGTGTCGTCATGTTCCATGTTTCCGTGTCATCATCTCCCACCAGCATCAGTCAGTCATGTGGAGTGAGGGCAAGGCAACAAGCATTGTACTGGCATTGGGGGCTTGAGGTAACTTTTGTCACACTTGGAGGTGGAGGAGTCAGAGAAGGGTTCCTTTGGGGCAGAGGATCCTGAATGTGGCCATCCCAGGACATGAGGGGGGTGCACGAAAAGCCACTCCCCTTACCCAGTCTCTGTCGCCCCTCCTTGAAAAAGAAGAAAGTGGAGAGGAGAGTGGCATTCAGACTTTTCAGATGCCCTAGGCTGCTGCCTAGGGTGTGGCTATAATGGTGATTGGGCAGCAGTGCGCCCCCCCCCCAAGTAGCAGCTTGTTTAACCCTTGATGCACACAGCCTAATCTGCCTTGTCCGTTTCACCACCCACCAAAAATTGAGTCATGACCCACTGGAGGGCCACGAACCTGCAGTCTGAGATTCACTGGGCTGGAGTATCCATTCCTCTTCTTCCCAGAGAGTGGGAAGAATGGTGGTGGTTACAGCGGCTGGTGCGCCGACGGATAAAAGGAGCTGCGTTTGGTGCAGTGGGGGGGCCATCGTGGGAGCTGGTGGCAGCACTGATAAATGGTCTCAGGGTCCGGGGAGTCATGGGCTGTCCATGTTTTTGCACCCTTCTCACTGAGCACTTGAGTAGAACACGGTCTGCCTGTTTGGCCCCCTGGCTTCAGCCGCAACCCCCGTGCTCAGGAATCTTCACCAAGCTCTTTTTCTAATCTTTTTTTCCCCCCTTCCACTTTCTGCAGGAGTTCTACAGAAAGGAGAAGCATCAGATCACCCGACCTGACTTTCTCCAAGATACTTACGACCAGTGCATCGAGGCCATGGGCCAGAAACTTCTGCTGTACGTGAACCAAACGGACGAGTACCACATTGCCTGCATTTCTGGTAAACTGAGCAGTCAGGAGTTTCTCCTGCTTTGTTTTAAGGTCTCTGCTGATTTTGCTGAGCCAGGCGTCCCTTACTCTCAGCCCACCCAATCCCGAAGCATACTCTGCAAAAATGTTACCTTTGTAATATCCCTTGGAACACAACAGCTTCCATTTTAGCTGAGGTTTGTTGTAAAAAAAAAAAAAAAACACCAAAAAACACACCATTGAATCAAGGTAGCCGTGACCGCCTTGAGTCGCACAGCTTTCAATGGATAGGATTATCTTAAACGGGATTGTGACCAATATAGGTGTAAAAATATTTGTCCTTAGGAAAATGCTTTCTGCAAATAGAGAAATTGGTGTTCTGTGACAGGCCCTTTGAGGTCGCGCTCTAGGAGGGGCATGTGCTAGGAGACCATTCTCATAGCAGAGATCACATCCATACCCAGCTAGCCCCTGCTTTAATGAGGGGTCCAAACACAAGTACAGCGAGTCCTCAGTATCCAGGGGGATCTGTTCCAGAACCCTCTGTAGATATTGAATTCTGCAGATAATGAAATCTATGGGGGAGGAGCCTGTATGGCGCTGCAATTACTTACCTGGGGACTGCGCCCCGCCCTCCAGGGGTCAAGTGCAGCCTCCGTGCACCTCCGAAGCCTCAAGACTAGAAGGCATTTCCAGTCACGTCTGGGAGGTCCTCTCAGGCCCTCCAGCCACAGGCTTGTCATCCATGGATATTCATAACCACAGACGCCAAGCCCCCAGATAAGGAGGGCCTACTGTATTTGGTCCTCATGGCTGTGAAAATAAATGTGTGGGCAATGCAGTATGGGTGGGGAGTGAGGGAGAATTTTTAAGAGGTCAAGAGATGGGGCATTGTCTGGCATAGCCCTCTGCTACATGACTAGCAGGAAGCTAAATTAAATCAATCAAAATTAAATTAAAATCAAAAGCAGGAAATTAAATTAATCAATCAAAATAAGCTGATACGGTCATATATGACTAATGTTTACAGGTGCAAAGTTTAGCCTCTCTCTCTCTCTCTCTCTCTCACTCACTCACACACACACCCCTTTCATGATGATGGGAAACCTGAGGTTCTTGAAATACTACACTCTCTGGCTGGCATGGGAGTGATACGACCCTGCCTTCTCTCCCCAAAACCTAACAGAGTTCCGGGATCAGCTGAAGAGGTTTGAGGGGCTGCTCCCTGACGTCACCAAGCTGGTTATCGGCAAATACCTTAAAGATTATGAGCAACTCCTCATGGATTCCATGGGACAGATCCGGCGCAATTTGCAGGAGCAGCTGCAGAAGTGGGACCTTGAAAAGGTAGAGGGCCTGGAGCGCTGTGAACACTGATCAGTCAACCCAGCAACTGAAGAGCCGAAGGTGTGCCAGTCCTGGCTGGATTGGGCCTGGGGCAGGATGGAGCAAGCCTCAAAAACGGGTGCTTACTGAGGGTCAGAGCAGAGGCAGGATGGAACATGAGGAGTCTGTCCAAAGAAGGTGGGGCAAAGGTGGAAGTAGAGAGCAGGCAGGAATGCAGACTGATAGGGAGAGATGCCTGAACAGAAGTCAGGGAAGCACACAGATGGGGCCCAACCCTGCATAGGCACAGAGCAGGCCTGGCTGGAAGTGTTCCCCTTTTCTGAGGGTCAGCCCAAGACTTCCTGGCACCTGGAGAATTGGGCCAAATGCCTCCCCCACTTACCTGACAGCATGCTAACGGTTGCCACCATTCCAGTTCTCTGGACTGGCAAAGGAAGCAGGGAATGAATGGGGTGGAGAGGAAGTGTGGAGGACTCTGTTGCTATACACCCCAGCACAGCTCATATTTCAACCCCAGCTGCAGAGGGGCCAGGCATGTTGGAAGGGGCATGCCATGCTTTGGCCTGGCATTGAGTGGTAGTCAGAAATCACAGGGGCTGCCAGCCAAGGTTCAACGGAAGAGCCCTCTAGATACGCCGCTGGGTGAAGGTGTGCCGTGCAGCAGGTGCTGTGGGGCTGCTGGCGGCGGCGAGGAAGAGGGGAGTTGGCCAGCCCAACATCACATGACATTGTGATGTCTCTGCCTTGGGTGCTGTGGCATCTAGATGTGCTTGCTGGCAGAGAAAGGAGGAGGGTATTGGACTGGGTGGGGCCCCCTTTCACCTGATCCAGCAGGGCTTTCCTTATGTTCCTGGGTTCTCATGGATGGCAGACTAAACACACCCCGTATTGCCTATTCAATCCCAGGACGAAAACAAGCACCAGCTGTGCCCGAGCCTGGGACACCCAGACAATATACCACAGCTGGAGGCTCTGTGCCAAGTGGAGGAAGAAAGACAGAAGGAGCAAGAAGAGGGTGTCTATCAATGCACCCACAAACTGCAGGTACTTTGTGCCACTTCCTCCAAAGTCATGCCGTCCAGTTCAAAGGGCCAGAGGAGTCTCCAGACCGACAGAGAAGGGTAGTGCAAGGAGCTCTTGTGGGCTGGCATCCTCTACCCCCTGCCAGCCCTTGAGTCAGTTGACAGGTCCTTCTGCCAGAGACACTCCAGCCCACCATTCTCCTCTCTTCTTTACTTCCTGTTTTCCTCCGTCCCCATCTTTCTTTCTGAATCCAGGTTGGGGGGGGAGTGGTGGAGGCGGGTGCTCCTCACTGATCTGCCCTCTGAGGCAAGCTCTTCAGGAAGTCTCATGTATGGGCCGGCGCCATCCCTAACCTCACTAGGCTGTGAAGTGTGATCGGCCTCCTGTGAAGGCCTTGACCTATAAAACTTGGGGGGGGGTTGCCTTGTCCCTTAATCTCCTGGAATCCAGGCCGTGTGATGTTATCTATATCGTGTGGTTGGTCTGTGGAACTCCTTGCCGCAGGATGTGGTGATGGCGTCTGGCCTGGACGTCTTTAAAAGGGGATTGGACAAGTTTCTGGAGGGAAAATCCATCACGGGTTATAAGCCATGATGTGTTATGTGCAACCTCCTGATTTTAGAAATGGGCTATGTCAGATGCAAGGGAGGGCACCAGGATGAGGTCTGTTGTTATCTGGTGTGCTCCCTGGGGCATTTGGTGGGCCGCTGTGAGATACAGGAAGCTGGACTAGATGGGCCTATGGCCTGATTCAGTGGGGCTGTTCTTACGTTATGTTCTTATGTCAGTCCCTGTAGGTTCTTTGCATTCACACTATTAGACTTGAAAGCGGTTTTGAATCCTTTTGCGCCAAAACACCCTCAGCGGTATCTTCTCCGTGATGCTTTTGCTGTTCCTCCCACAGACCTGCCTCATCGAATGCACCCAGAAGTTTGTCTCCGCCCTGGCCTCTTGCACAGAAAAAGTTCTCCTGCAGTTGGATGACTGCCTGACCGTCGATGACATACAACTGGGAAGTAAGTCCAGGTGCATGCGTCACCTTGGATTTTGGGCCGAGTCCGGGCCCACATCTGCCCCACTGCAGATTACCAGTGGCAGATAGGAAGAGGAAATGTGGGGGAAAGGAGAATAGGGGGTAGAGTGCCAGACATGATGTCCTGTTTTCTCTCTTCCCCTCTTTGTTTTTTCAGTTGAGGGAGTAGGAGGAACAAATGGGGCACATCAGCCTATAACAGGGGAAGCATTTTGCTTGCTGCCTCAGATGCCCAAAGGCCTTGGGCCAGCCCTTCCTTCATACTTCTGCAGGATGAGAAATCATCAGTGTAGGAAAAATATTGTAACCCCACACAGGCCAGGCCACAAGAGAGAGAGCTGCAGGGCTGTGGCAAGGGCCTGATTCTATCCAATGTTCCAGCGCTGATGCAGTCATGCCAATAGGGTGCGCGCTGCGTCCTGTGGTGGAGGGGCCATCATGGAGGCTCCTGCAAGGTAAAGGAACTTTTGTTTCCTTGGCTTGGGGCTGCATTATGGCTGCATCAGTGCTGGAAAGTTGGATAGGATTGGGCCCCAAGTGACCCTGGTGAGTGAGTGAGTGAGTGAGTGGGCAGGCAAACCTATTCCCATACTTTGCCCCACAGGTCCCTCTACACACAACTGGCTGGGTAGAGTTGTTGCATGCGGATAACATTGCTCAGGCTGGCTTTGAGCGAGACTGCAACTGGCCAGGAGCGGAGGGTCCAATTGCAGAGGAGGCAGGGGCAGCACAAGGAAGAAGGCCCCCCGAGTCCACCTGCATCCCCAGAACCCTGGCTCCTTCCATAGTGCCGTGAAGTCTCGCAGGCAACAAACCTGATCTCTTCTCTGCCCAGGAATCGAGACTCCCCGAGAGAAGACCACCACTCTGATCCGCCGTAAAAGAGCCGGGCTTTCCTTAGAGGTCGATGCAAGCAAGTTGGCGGCTGAACGGGGAAGCCGGTAATGTCCCTTACACATCTGACGGGTTTGTGCATAGTCCTTCCTTGCTGCCAAAGTTGCTTTGCAGAAGAAGGGCCCCAGTGTTGTGGTCAAGCACTCCCTTTGCTGGTGGAAGGTCCCAGGTTCAGTCCCCTTCTATCAGTAAGGATGAGGTGCACCAAAGAGCCTTTGCTTGCTGGGGCACTTTTTCTGCCAGGCGGAGCCAAGGTTCTGGCTTGATAAGTAATCTTCCTCTGTTCACCTGAGTTGCATTTTCCCAGGTTCCAAAATCTTGTGCTCTGAGCACTTTGGAAACATGACAGTCTTTCAATAGAAGCTCTGCCTGAAGAGAAGGTATCCAGACCCATGCCCTAATTTACATTCCAGCTGTGCAACAGAGTCCTAAATATGAATCTAGCCATGTGGGGGCACATTCAGGACTGGACTTGGAAGTTGCAGGCCCCATGGGGAACATATTTTGTGGGGCCCCACAGCCAATAGGATCTGTAGAATCTTAGACATATAAATAAAATGTATTAGAAACTATATCTCCATGGTAGAATGGAAAACAATCAAAACGTTGGAAAGTTAATGGACCAAGTGGATTTCAGCACCTTTCAAATAAAATTGCATACATGTAAGCCTTGCATACAGGTAAACAAACAAAATGTGTAGGTTACCTTTGAAAAGGAAAGCGTTACCAAACTGCTTGTTTTTAGCGACTGTGAAAGAATTTAGTAAAAATACTAATGTTTTTTTGTTGAGGAAAAAAAAATCAAAATGTCTGTTGCAATGTGTAATTGTGTGTATTTGACAAGACTTGGAGTAGATCGCCCTAATGTGGGGGCTTCTCAAGGGTGGGGCCCAATTGGAAGCAATTGGGCACACTGAAAAAAAAAAGTCTGTAGTTAATAAACCTTGCAGATGTCTTGCTGGCCAGCCTGATTACGTCCTCTTCAACTCCTGTACCAATTCAGGTTAGCATGCAATGTAAAGGTTCGTGGTAGGTTCATGTGCTTGTGTCTTTCAGGACCTGGCCGGGAATCCCAAGAACCACGCTGGCAGGGCTCTCCAATCAGATTATCTGCCGAGAAACCGCTTCCGTGACCACCTCCAAAACCACCCTGGGTCACGTGGCTGCTGTGGAAGAGAGAGATGCTGTTTATGTGGTAAGGAGCAGAGTCAAGGGGGCTCAAAATGAAAGCAAGGCAAGCCTGGCTGGTGGTGGTGGGGGGGCTCTGAATAATGGCATTTTTAGTAGAAATCAACCCATTTCTGCCCGACCCACAGGTGTACCCACTTGGTCCCCATTGCGTATATGCAACATTGGGCAGACATGGCTTCAGGTCAGAATTGCAGGAGGGGTGCAATTTCCACTCACTCCTGGTAACCCAAAGCAGCCGCAGGTGTTTCTCTGCAGTACGCACTAATTTCAGGGCCACCTGTTCAAGCAGCGATTACGAGAACCAGAGGCAAGACCTTTGGTACAGTTGCTCGCAGCTCCGCTCACCCTCCCTTTTTTCTTCCCAAACCATGCCAACGCCCCGGCCTCCCAGATGGCGTTTGCAAATCCAGCTTGTGAAAAAAAAATGTTTCCCTTTCACCTAGAAGAGCCGCCGACAATTTTGAGGCAGTTTCGCCCAGAAATTCACAGTGATTGCACAAGGCGCAAGCCGGTGGGGAGTTTTCCTTCCGTGGGGGGAGAAGGCAGCATCGCATTAGCGACAAGGCTAATGGGGTTTCCTCTGCTTTAGACTGGGAGGAGGGAGTGTGTGGCTGCCACTGCTCTACAGGTGCCCAGGAAGGAGGTGAAGCTTCAGATCAGGGCGTCCCAGAATCCTTTGCTCAGAGGACTTGTGCAAGCCATCCACCCCGTCCCAGCTTCAGTGTTTGTTTTTCCAAATTGCCTTCCATATACTACTCTGTAAATATTGTATAAAAGGCAACATTCTTTCCATTCTCCATCTGTTCCCTGTCGAAGATTGGTCTCCCAGCTGGGCTGGCCTGTCCATGGGGCCAACTGAGGCAGGCAGCAGATTGGCATGGGGGCTCCTAGTTCCAGTCACCTCCACTGCCCCTCTTGCTTCCTGGATTCAAATAGGAAGAGGGGAATAGAGCAGGAGAAAGAAGTAAGGAAGAGAGGAGCCTGGAGGATTAGAGTGCCTGAGATACTCTAGCACGGTTCTCTTACTGTTCCAGTACTGGGCCAGCCTACCTCATGCAGTTGTGGGCTCGCCCTCATTTGAGGTTTTTAAGCAGAGACTGGAGGGCCACATGTCAGGGATGCTGTCACAGCCACCTGCGTTGAGTAGATGGTTGAACTAGATGACCTCCAAGGACTCCTCCAACTCTTTCCTAGAATTCTGTGTCAAGGAGGTGAGAGTGGTAGGTCAACGCTGGAGCCTGTTGAGATTTGTATTTTTTTTTCCCCCTGTGGCTGCCTTGTTTTTCCCAGAAATTCAAGCAAATGATCGAAATGGAGTTTGCCAAGATCACAGAAGAGAGCACCGTCCATCTGATGAAGGCCCAGCACTGGGCAGACTGGTGGAGGAAGTCTGTGCAGAAAATCAAGAGGCTGTATGCCTGAATCCATCACGCTTACACCTACCCCATTCACACCTTTGTAGCCATTTTTTTTTATCCAGAAGGAAAAGTAGTACATTATATTTACTAATAAAACAGTGACCTTTAAAAAATATATCTATTCTGGTTTCTATAGTTTGCATATATGTTGGCAACCTTCAGTCTCGAAAGACTATGGTATCGCGCTCTGAAAGGTGGTTCTGGAACAGCGTCTAGTGTGGCTGAAAAGGCCAATTCGGAAGTGACAATCCCTTCCACACTGGGAGCAAGTGCAGTCTGTCCCTGGTCTGTCTCCCTGGCTGTGGGCCTTCCTTCTTTGCCTCTTTGCCTCAGACTGTTGGCCAAGTGTCTCTTCAAACTGGGAAAGGCCATGCTGCACAGCCTGCCTCCAAGCGGGCCGCTCAGAGGCCAGGGTTTCCCACCTGTTGAGGTCCACTCCTAAGGCCTTCAGATCCCTCTTGCAGATGTCCTTGTATCGCAGCTGTGGTTTACCTGTAGGGCACTTCCCTTGCACGAGTTCTCCATAGAGGAGATCCTTTGGGATCCGGCCATCATCCATTCTCACGACATGACCGAGCCAACACTGGCGTCTCTGTTTCAGCAATGCATACATGCTAGGGATTCCAGCACGTTCCAGGACTGTGTTGTTTGGAACTTTGTCCTGCCAGGTGATGCCGAGAATGCGTCGGAGGCAGCGCATGTGGAAAGCGTTCAGTTTCCTCTCCTGTTGTGAGCGAAGAGAAGTTTGCATATGCAAATTGTATATTGGCTGCTTATCCTGTTGGCGAGCTTTTCTCTGGGCAGGAGGGGGTGGATGGGGTGGGTGAGCCCTTGTTTAATGTTATTGGCTTTTAGGGTCAAAGGAGAATGCAGAACGTGTAACAAGAGTTAGAATGTGAAACGGTGAAATGAATCTCCAGTGGGTGCCCTCCATGCTATTTTATACGGCGGGGGGGAAGCTTGTGTTGCGTTTCGGTGAAAGACATACAGTACATAAGACAGCATGAAAATGGGTGGGATTGGGGCCAGAACTTCTGGATCTTTTTCAATGTGTATTTTATTTTTAATATATTAGACTTGATGCTGTCGTGGTATGTGACTGCATTCTAAAGGAACTAACACCTTTTTGAGTTGAATGGCGACTGCAGTTGTTCCCTAGTTCTTCAGGTCATGTTTGTGAGAGGAAGAAGTGCAATAGCTCACATATCAATTCTAGTCTGCCTTTCCTCATTGAGAGAAGTGACGGCAGTCTCTCGTCATGGTATGACTGCACAGAAGACTCTCGGTACGTTGGGGTTTGTAGCGTGGCTTCCAGAGCAGTGCAAAGAAACCTGCTTTTGTTTTGTGGTTTTGTTTTTAATAAAAGCTGCAACCAGGGCCAGTGAATGGGTGAAACAGGGGAAACCCACTGAACCGGGCGACATGGCAAGCAGTTGCAGGGGAGGGCACCAGATTGCAGGCTGTGGTCTTGTGTGTTCCCTGAAGCATTTGGTGAGCCACCGTGAGATCCAGGAAGCTGGACTAGATGGGCTTTCGGCCTGATAAATGTTCTTTATATATCTTATTTATTTATTTAATTATCAGGGCTCTTCTGATGTTCTTATGTACTCCTTCAGGCTGGATATCCTTCACCTGTTAGATGCCTGGCTACATAAAGGGAGCATTAGAACCATTGATCCAAACCACTGGTGGATATCCGACAGGAGATGTACTTGCACGTGATGGGTAAGTCTGTTTGTGTGTGTGTGTGTGTGTGTGTGAGTGTGAGAGAGAGAGAGAGAGAGAGAGAGAGAGAGTAGTGCCAGTGTGTGTTGGAGGGGGGGAACAAAGAGACACTCCGTCATGTGCTGTTCCTCCCTCTGCTGACTTTCCTCTGCTGTTCCATTACCTCTGCTGGAGGTAATGGGGTTGGTCTGACCTGTTGGGTCCTTTTCTCAGTGTGGGTCACCAGCGGATTCTTGACCTCTGATGGTTCTCCGTGGGCAATGCATTGCCAACCTGGGATTGCAGCTTGACTGCAAGAAGTGTGTTTACTCAGAAGTAGATCCCATTGGGTTCAGTGGGATTGACTCCCAAACAAGGCTGCTTAGCAACGTTCAACGCAATGTTGTGTGTCTCCTGATTCTCCCAGTGGTTTTGATTTTCTCATTTCTGTCTAGGTGTTGGGGAGGGGGTGTCGGGAACCCATGAGATCAGTCGGTTGTCCTTTCTAACTGTTCAGTACTCTCTTCCTTCTGAAAAACCCCCCTAGAGGAGAGCTGCAAACGCCCCGACCATTTCACCAGGGAAGGTGGGGTAAATGGTTTGTCTGTGTGTTCACGGTGTCATTTTCAGCAGGAATAGAGGAGAGGAATTCCTCCACTGGAAACGGCAGTCCTGCTACTCCTGGTTTGCGGTTTTTCCAAAGCATGTCATTGAGCCATCATGGAATGCCCGGTTTGGCTCCGCAAGTTTCCCTCGTGTTGTATGAGATCACGGGCCACCCCCAGATGATTTTTCCACCTGCCTCTGGAATGACTGTACTGTTGTGATCGGCTCCCTTTCTATTGGAAGTGTAAGATCAGGTGGCTACCACTCAGGAGCCCAACGCTTGACTTGTAGGATGAAGTTAAATCTTGGGCAGCGTCTCCCTGTTTGGAAAAGACTCCCTGAGCCTAACATCCTGGATAACTGCTATCAGTCTGTGCTGAATGACCAATTAGCCAAAGCTCAGACTCAGTAAGAAAATACTTCCTGCACCTATAAATCTGGAGATTTAGTAGAAGGCAGATTGAAAGGTTCCTCCCAGCTCCACCCTTGAGAACATTTCCTGCTAGCTGTGAAGTGTCCACTTCTCCAAGCCTGCTTTTCCTCTGTCGTGTGAGTTTTATCCTGCTGGTTTGATGAGGTTTTCTGGTGCTGCTTTGATCATTGCTTGATTATGTTGTTACTTTGTTCAGTAGGGATCTTTCGGGGGCGGGGGGGTTGTTTGTTCTTCCATTGTCGCAAGCTGCCCAGAGTGTCATTTTCAGGACGGAAACACAAGATGGTGGTTTCCTCAAATACGTCTGTGCAATGTGAAGGTGGGGATGAGTTGAACATCCCTGGCTTGTCCTCTCAGGGCTGACGCCATGTCAACACAGATGGAAGCAGGTTTGCCATATTCTTGTTCCTGAGATCTGATCATATTATGACTTTTTTTTAACCTAATGGTTACAATTTGCACAATCGGTTGTTGCATTGACAGGCTGCTTTGCGTCTGTTCCAACAACCCTACAAGTGCTGTCACCGCATGGCTAAAAGGAGCTAATTGCTCCATCTCCCCAGTCTGCGAAACCTTCCCTTCTAGAGGGCAAGATCAACCAAATATCCTTTAAATGAACAAAGAAGCAAGGTGGTCCTGTGATGTCACTCAGTAGAAAGGACCAACTAAGAAAAAAATTAAAATTAGTTTGTTGAAATTATTATTCTCCAGAAATCTGGTTAAAAATTACTCCACTTTTAAACAGAATTATGTCAGTGTTTCTTGAACAGTAGATGGCAACCCACCAGTGCGTCACAGCCTGATCATTGGTGGGTCATGAAGCTGACAAGCTGATAGCTGACAATAAAAAGGTATTAAGCTTTATGGAAAGTGAAACCAAGCCATGCGTGTGCGTTTGCTAATGAGTTGGAGGCCGTGCCATAGTCTGCTTCGAAGGGCAAGACGAGGGGAACGTGGCACTGCCAGAATGGTCCCAATCGGATGAAAGCAGGCCCCAGAAAACACTCGAGAAGGGAGCGTGTGTGTCGCCCAAGTTGACAAGGAAAAATTTATTGGACCCTATGGAAAGTGAAATGGAGCCACACCTGTGTGTTTACGAGTCGGCAAACATGCCTTGGCTCCGATCAAAGGTCAGGCGAAGGGGAACGCAAGGCCACAGGAGTGGTTGTGATCCGATGAACGTGAAGCTCAGCAAACGCTTCAGAAGGTGCCCCCCAATAGTAAAAGTATAGAAGCAGAGACTTAAACAGCTGATAAGGTGAAACTTTTTATTTTGTCGCATAAAACTCGGTGAGTCCTGAGAGTGTGTCGTATTAAAAAGTGGGTCCCAGTGCTAAAAACTTTGGGAATGCCTGCATTATTTGGGAACCTCAGGGAGGGGGCAAGGAAGAGGCAGTAGCTCAGTGCCAGAACACCTGGTCTTCAGGATTGATTCCAGTAACCACAGGCAAGGCTGAGCTGAGGCTAAATTTTTGTTGCCCCTTCCCAGTTGATGCCTCTTTCCTGCCCACGCCTGACTCCGGCCAGGCCCGACACAGTGCAGTTGCACCAGCTTAACCGGCTGTTGGAATAAGGTGGGAATTTGGTTGCACTGGGGCAGAATCCTTCAGAAATAAACCTCTTAAACGTTTGTCTTGCCCATCAAGGCATAGGAAGAGCAAGGTGTGAAAGGTAAAGATGTTAGAAGACCACAGTGCACACTTCTTGGCTTCGGTGTACAAAGGAAACTTTGCTGTGTTTTTTTTAAGTAGGATAGGAAAAGGAAGGAAGAGGGACGTTCTACTACTTTACGGAACATAAAAAGTTGTTGCCTAGCCACTGCTTGCACAAAATCTCAGAATACAGGAGTCTTCCCCTGGCTACATTTTGATCTGGGACGTTGGTGCCTGAGACAGAAGGTTGCTTTAACCAGTGGGTATTTGGTTTCCGAGAAGGTCAGGCAGGCAGTGGGGTAACTAGGGTTTGTGTCACCGGGTGCGGGGGACCAGCACGTCACCCCCAGGATGGACTTCATTCCATGCAGTGTGTGGGGCAGTGCCCCAGGCAGAAGGCGTAATGATGCACCATTGCCCTGCCCCACTGGTTTTTTGGCTGTAACTTTTGATGGAATGGGCTTTGATGCCATTCCATTCCATTCCCAGGCTTAAGCCTGGCAAGCAGCCTTTGGTGGGGGTCTAGTGACTTGGGAAACCCCCAGTGCAGATTTAACTCCTCTGTGGGTCTGATCTCACCTTACTCCTTTCTGTTTTTGTTCCAGCATAGGCAATATGCAATGTCAGGCCCCCAAAAAATGTCTCCTCCTCGCACTGGGTCTCATCACAGTTCCCTTGTTGATCTGGTGAGTCTCTTCTGGAAAAAATCCCAGACTGCATAATTTAGGAATACTGTAGGGCAGAGTTTCCCAAACCGAGAGAACCGCAAATAGGTGACCTTGCCTCAGTCCACTCCGAAGGGCAGGCCGTGTGGAATGATATGCCGCCAGAACGATCCCAATCCCATGAACGCAGGCCTCAAAAAAGACTTGAGAAAGAAATGTTTGGGTGGCTGACAAAGGACTCAGCCCCTCAAACCTTGAGGCTATTCACTGGGGCTCCTAAGTCTCATAAAGGTAGGTGGGTCCTAACAGAGTGTCATTTTAAAAAGTAGGTCCTGGTGCTAAAAAAAATATTGAACCCAGTGAGAACCACTGGGTCAGAGCATCTTCCCCCCCCCCCCCCAGTTTCATTTTATGATTTCCAGATGGACTTCTGACAGTGCAATGGGACTGAGTAACCGGGAACATTTAAATAGTACTGGGGTATGAAAGAAGAGGAAGATGGGGACCCACTCCTTAACTCTATCCACCCATCTTCACCTGCTTCCTCGACTCCTTCTCCTGTTCCCTGGATTTAATAATAATAATAATGCAGGTATTTATATACCGCCTTTCTTGGTCGTCAGATTTCTCCTCAGACTTTATTCAAGGCGGTTTACAAAGGCAGGCTGTTCTAAATCCCCGTACGGATTTTTACGTACAATTGAAAGGTTCTATCTTTCAAGAACCACAACATTTCAGATGTATCTTTCTGATCTGGTATCACATTCTGGCCTCCAGTTTTCCTTGCACGCAAGCTGACAAGCAGCTCCTTCATCTCTCACATGGAGGGCAGCCAAGACGCTTCTTCGCTCACACCAAAGAGCAGGTGGAATAACTCGGCTCGGCTTGTCAGCTGCTTCAAGGTCTCACCAAATTACGGTGCCGGTGGCCTCAAACCGGCGACCTGCGGATGTTATCTTCGGGCAAATGGAGGCTCTACCCTCTAGACCAGATCTCCTGCCCATTTAAGAATGGACTGGAGCAGAGGAGGGAGTGTGGAGGGGCAAATCTGATGGGCTAGAGCAGGGGTGTCCAGACATTTTGGCAGGAGGGCAACATCATCTCTCTGACACTGTGTCGGGCTGGGAAAAAAAGAATTAATTTACAATTTAAAATTTGAATAAATTTACATAAATGAATATATTAGAGATGGTATTTATATGAATGAATGAAGGTCTTGCGGTAGCTCAAGGCCGATAAAAGGCCTTCACAGAGCAAGGCCAGTCTTTCCTTTGCTGCCACTGCTGCATCACAGATGTGAAACAGCACATCACAGATGTGAAACAGCAAGTAGTGGAGGGAGCCCTAGTCCCACAGCTCAGGTGAGAAGTCAAACAGTCGTCCTCTTGCTGACAGCAGTTGCGTCGGGCCAGCACCGGCTCCAACAAGTCTCCGGAGGGCCAGAGGCTCATTAGAGACTGGAGGCTCCCAGAGGGCCTGTCTGAGAGCCCCCAAGGGCCGCAAGTGGCCCCCGGGCCGGGGTTTGGGCACCCCCGGGCTAGAGCGTCAGAGATACTCCCATCACCTTCCTGTTCTCCTCATTATTCTCTTCTGCTGTTCCCTTCTTCCTTTATGAATCCCAGGGAAGAGGACAGAAGAGGAAGTGTGGGGAAGAGGCTGGCGGGCTAGACTAGAGCATTGGAGATGCTCTTCTGCTCAGAGTTTTCTCCTTTCAAGTAAACTCTTGAGTGTTGCCAAATTCCTCTGCCTTCTTTAACAGCCTCTTCCTGCTTCTAGGTTTTGGAGCAAGGAAGTTTCCCAGTTGTTATCACATGTGACCTATATTTCACGTTCCCGTCCATGTCCGGATTTGTTGTAAGTAATGAAGCAGTAAGGCATGTAACCAAGCGGGCCAATGTTTTTGTGGGTTACTGATTTGTTGGGTGACCTGGACTGTTCTTTATTAAAGCCAACAAAGTTCATGGGGGTGATGCCAACCTTAGTGATGCCACTGCATTGAGGCTGTGTGTATGATATTGCTATGCCTTCTGTGTGGTCTGGTATGGGAGGAGGTTCCATCAAGGGAGTGACCCAATGAACTCTTGCACCAGGTGGTGCAACTCATAGTGACGCCTCTGCATATATACGAATGCTTCAGAGAGACTGACAGGCTCATCTGCAAATGATATTTTCCTTATTATTTCCTCTCTGTTTTTGAACAGTGGAGAGAAACTAGAAAATAAGTCATCTCAGCCTCTCCCACAGTGAGTATAAATTCCCAAATTGTCCCGCCTGCTTCTTCTTCAAAGCACCACTCCCCTTCGTTCTTGATAGTTCATTCTGTTCCGAACATGCCTGTTTGTTGTCTTTTCCAGGTTAGTTTATCCTCAGCCCAAAGTTCTGCAACCAACGTAAGTAGCTGGATTGAAACATTGTGCTCACCGGTTCAGGATCTGGCAGAGTAGACCTCTGCCGGTCCCACCCCCCTAATGCCCCGGTTCCTCACCCTGCCCTCCACCATTCCATCCTGCCCCTCACCCCAACACAGCTGACTGGTTCTTCTGGAGTGCCAGTTGGCCATTCAAGTGGCATTGAGGCAGCGCTGACTGGTGCTGTCCGAGCGCCAGCAGCCTTTCCAGGTGCAACAGATGTGCCTTACTGCACATTTGCGACACCCAGCAACAGCGGTGCGCTCATACAACTGGCGCTAAAGAGCTCAGGATTGAGCTCTCCCAATCCTATGCACAACTACTCAGAAGTAAGTCCTGTTACAGTCAATGAGGCTTTCTCCCAGGTAAGTGTGGATAGGATTGCAGCCTCAGACAACTTGTGTTTTTCACTTGTGATGGGATTTTTCTGTTTTAGCTACTAATTTTGAACAGTTGTGTTACTTTAAACTACTTGTAATCTATACCATTTTGTCCTTTCTGTCTTTCTGTCTTTCTGTCTTTCTTATTTTATGTCCTTTGTAAACCACCATTACTGGGGCAAAGTTGGGATAAAAATATGTTATCGATCCCCAAAGGTCACAGTGCCCCTTGAGATGCAGTCCTGGACACACCAACCCTCTTGCTGTCTCACTGTCCTCCCCTTATTCTTGTTCTCCCAGGCGCACAGATGTGCTCACGCTGACTCCGTGGATGGCCCCCATTGTCTGGGAAGGCACGTTCAACTCAGAACTGCTGGAGAGTATCTACAAGCCTTTGAACCTCACCATTGGGGTGACAATGTTTGCCATCGGCAAGTGAGTGTGTATGTGTGTAGGGGGCAAATAGCACACCTTTGAAAAATTCTAAGTTGTTGTCTCTTTTTAATGCCCAATTTCACCTTTGGATTTTTGACTGTAAAACCTAGCGGAACTCCTGGCAGGCGACAAAGAGGAAATTTCATAATAAATCCCAGTTTAGAAGCCTGTGCCATGCCTGCAGGTTAGTGGAAACAAGATCTAGTCCACCACCCAGTTTCCCCCACACTGGCCCATCAGCAGCCTCTGGGAAGCCTTAGAGAAACGTCCCCTTCTCTCCCATCAATCCCCCCGGTGAATGGTACTCGGAGAGGCAAACGCAGAGGTAGCACACAGCCATCATGATTAGTGGGCATTGATAGATCTGTCTTCCATGGATTAACCCAGTATTTCTCAAACTATGTGTCAGGACCCACTTGGTGGGCTTGTGACCCGATTTCTGGTGGGTTCCACAGAGCCTCCAATGAAAACAAGGATGATCTAGAGATCAGAGGATTTGTTGCTGTCAACCCTGAGGCTGTTTAAACAGATAGCTGTTCAGTGCCCTGCAAAGAGCTGAGCCCCTGCAGTTTACGAGGAGCTCAGCTCCTGCAGTTTGCACGCTTGTGTAGATAGAGCGTTCAAGGTTTGAACATCTTTTTCTGATATGCGTTTTTTCTCAGGTTCATCAACGTCAGGTAATGGGGGCAGGCGAAGGCTGGAGCACAGAACTAAGCCCCTCAAGCCTTGCGGCTACTCATTAGGCCTGCCTTATTAGGAGTAATGGATTGGGTTTTTTGCAATGAATGAATGTTGCTTGTAAATAAATAAAAAGGAATTTTTCTTTCTATCTATTTTCTTTTTTAAAGTCTCATCTGGGTGGGCCCGGATACAGTCCCATTTTTCTAAGTGCTCAGAAGTTTGGGAACCACTGGATGAACCCCTTTGAAAGTCATCTAAGCTAGTGACCGTCGCCACATCTTGTGGCAATGGATTCCGTTGGTTAACTCTGTTTTGTATGAAGAAAAAACTTCCTTTTCTTAGTCTGTTCAGTCTTGTTGGAATAGATCCCCAAGGGGGGGAGTGGAGTGGCACGAACCCTTCTACAGAAAGATGCTGTTCCTCTTGCAATCCACAGCCCTCTTCTTTCTGTTCATTCAGATACACTCGGTTTGTGAGTCGATTTCTGGATACCGCAGAGAAACATTTCATGATTGGCTACCAGGTGAACTATTACCTCTTCACAGACAACCCGCAAGACATCCCCGCCGTCCGCATGGGGTCCGGGCGAACTCTCAACATCATCTTCAAGAAGAAGTACAAACACTGGCAGGAGATCACCATGTGGAGGATGGAAGTCATCAATAAGCACATTGCGGAGGTGGCCCACCGAGAGGTGGATTATCTCTTCTGCCTAGACATTGACCTGGTGTTCTACAACTCGTGGGGCTCAGAGACCTTGGGGGAGATGGTGGCGAGCCTCCACCCTGGCTACTACAAAACCTCCCGAGGGTCATTCCCTTATGAGAGGAGAAGGTCCTCCATGGCCTACATCTCTAGAGAAGAAGGGGACTTCTACTATGGAGGGGCTATTTTTGGAGGCCGGGTCAAGAACGTGTATGAGTTCACCCTGGCTTGCGAGATGGCTATCTTGGCGGACAAAGCCAAGGGCATCATGGCAGCCTGGCAGGAAGAGAGTCACCTCAACCGGTACTTCGTGTCCCATAAGCCTTCAAAGCTCCTCTCCCCAGAGTACCTCTGGGATGACGCAAGAGCAAAGCCGCCCGAGCTGAGGCTCATACGGTGTGCGCAAGTGGCTAAAAACCACAAGGCAGTAAGGGAGTAGTCTACCTCCGCCCCTGTTGGATCCATCCGGGACTCTCTTCATATGAGGGTCTTGGAAACGAGTTCTTTGGGCAGTGGTGTAGCTCAGGGCGTGTGGCTCCCGGGGCCCAAAAATGACTTTTCAAAACCCCTCCTCAGAGACCCTCCCGGAGGCCTCCAAAAGGCACTTTCAGTTTTTGGAACTGGATAATGAGCTGTGAACTAGGAGGTTCAAAGCTCACTTCATTAAGGCTATTTGATTTTTCCATCCTTGCTCCTCTCTTGGTTTGTAATACGAGGGTCATAACACTGATCTTATGTGACAGGCCTGTTGTAAGGATTGCTGGGAAAGGTATATTGAGCCTTTGAAATTGGGCCACTCTGACCACATGACCACCAATGCTGCCACCTGCTCATCCACGCTCCTTCTTCTTCCTCTTGATTCTCTGCCTGTGTTGGCCTTGATTAATAACTAAATACTCTTTAATTGGTGGGCAGATGTTGGTGGTATCTGCTGCCAGCAGAACGCAGGGCTAAAAAAAAAACTCCAAGGAACTCTCCAACTCGTTTCTAGAATTCTGTGTCAAGGAGGTGAGAGTGGTAGGTCCACTCTGGAGCTTGTTGAGATTTGTATTATTTTTTTCCCCCTGTGGCTGCCTTGTTTTTCCCAGAAATTCAAGCAAATGATCGAAATGGAGTTTGCCAAGATCACAGAAGAGAGCACCGTCCATCTGATGAAGGCCCAGCACTGAGCAGACTGGTGGAGGAAGTCTGTGCAGAAAATCAAGAGGCTGTATGCCTGAATCCGTCACACTTACACCTGCCCCATTCACACATTTGAAGCCATTTTTTTTTATCCCGAAGGAAAAGTAGTACATTATATTTACTAATAAAACAGTGACCATTAAAAAATATATCTATTCTGGTTTCTATAGTTTGCATATGCAAATTGTATATTGGCCGCTTGTCCTGTTGGCGAGCTTTTCTCTGGGCAGGAGGGGGTGGACGGGGTGGGTGAGCCCTTGTTTAATGTTATTGCCTTTTAGGGTCAAAGGAGAATGCGGAACGTGTAACAAGAGTTAGAATGTGAAATGGGGAAATGAATCTCCAGTGGGTGCCCTCCATGCTATTTTATATAGGGGGGAAAAAAGCTTGTGTTGCGTTTTGGTGAAAGTCATACAGTACATAAGACAGCATGAAAATGGGTGGGATTGGGGCCAGAACTTCTGGATCTTTTTCAATGTGTATTTTATTTTTAATATATTAGACTTGATGCTGTCGTGGTATGTGACTGCATTCTAAAGGAACTAACACCTTTTTGAGTTGAATGGCGACTGCAGTTGTTCCCTAGTTCTTCGGGTCATGTTTGTGAGAGGAAGAAGAAGTGCAATAGCTCACCTATCAATTCCAGCCTGCCTTTCCTCATCGAGAGAAGTGACGGCGGTCTCTCCTCATGGTATGACTCCACAGGAAACTCTCGGTACATTGGGGTTTGTAGCGTGGCTTCCAGAGCAGCGCAAAGAAACCTGCTTTTGTTTTGTGTTTGGTTTTTAATAAAAGCTGGCAACCAGGACCAATGAATGGGCAAAACAGGAGAAACCCACTGAACCGGGCGACTTGGTAAGCAGATGAAGGGGAGGGCACCAGATTGCAGGCTGTGGTCTTGTGTGCTCCCTGAAGCATTTGGTGAGCCACCGTGAGATCCAGGAAGCTGGACTAGATGGGCTTTTGGCCTGATAAATGTTCTTTATTTATCTTATTTATTTATCAGGGCTCTTCTGATGTTCTTATGTACTCCTTCAGGCTGGATATCCTTCACCTGTTAGATGCCTGGCTACATAAAGGGAGCATCAGAACCATTGATCCAAACCACTGGTGGATATCTGACAGGAGATGTACTTGCACGTGATGGGTAAGTGTCTCTCTCTCTCTCTCACACACACTCACACTCACACTCACACTCACACTCACACACACAGAATTGTGCCAGTGTGCATTGGAGGGGGGGAACACCCCCTGTTTAACTGGGCAAAGAGACACTTTGTCATGTGCTGTTCCTCCCTCTGCTGACTTTCCTCTGCTGTTCCATTACCTCTGCTGGAGTTAATGGGTTTGGTCTGACCTGTTGGGTCCTTTTCTCAGTGTGGGTCACCAGTGGATTCTTGACCTCTGATGGTTCTCCGTGGGCAATGCATTGCCAACCTGGGATTGCAGCTTGACTGCAAGAAGTATGTTTACTCAGAAGTAGATCCCATTGGGTTCAGTGGGATTGACTCCCAAACAAGGCTGCTTAGCAATGTTCAACGCAATGTTGTGTGTCTCCTGATTCTCCCAGTGGTTTTGATTTTCTCATTTCTGTCTAGGTTCATGGTGTTGGGGAGGGGGTGTCGGGAACCCATGAGATCAGTCGGTTGCCCTATCTAACTGTTCAGCACTCTCTTCCTTCTGAAAAACCCCCCTAGAGGAGAGCTGCGAATGCCCCGACCATTTCACCAGGGAAGGTGGGGTAAATGGTTTGTCTGTGTGTTCACGGTGTCATTTTCAGCAGGAAAAGCACCCAAAGAGGAGAGGGATTCCTCCACTGGAAACGGCAGTCCTGCTACTCCTGGTTTGCGGTTTTTCCAAAGCATGTTATTGAGCCATCATGGAGTGCCCAGTTTGGCTCCGCAAGTTTCCCTCGAGCTGTATGAGATCACGGGCCACCCCCAGATGGTTTTTCCACCTGCCTCTGGAATGATTGTACTGTTGTGATTGGCTCCCTGACTGTCAGAAGTTTAAGATCAGGTGGCTACCACTCAGGATTCCAACGCTTGCCTTGTAGGGCGAAGTTAAATCTTGGGCAGCGTCTCCCTGTTTGGAAAAAATCCCTGAGCCTAACATCCTGGACAACTGCTATCAGTCTGTGCTGAATGACCAGTTAGCCAAAGCTCTGACTCGGTAAGAAATTACTTCCCGTACCTATAAATCTGGAGATTTAGTAGAAGGCAGATTGAAAGGTTCCTCCCAGCTCCACACTTGAGAACTTTCCCTGCTAGCTGTGAAGTGTCCACTTCTCCAAGCCTGCTTTTCCTCTGTCGTGTGTGTTTTATCCTGCTGGTTTGATGAGGTTTTCTGGTGCTGCTTTGTTCATTGCTTGATTGTGTTACTTTGTTCAGTAGGGATCTTTTGGGGGGTGGGGTTGTTTGTTCTTTCATTGTCGCAAGCTGTCCCGAGTGTCGTTTTCAGGACGGAAACTCAAGATGGTGGTTTCCTCAAATACGTCTGTGCAATGTGAAGGCGGGGATGAGCTGAGCGTCCCTGGCTTGTCCTCTCAGGGCTGACGCCATGTCAACACAGATGGAAGCAGGTTTGCCATATTCTTGTTCCTGAGATCTGATCATATTATGACTTTTTTTAAAACCTAATGGTTACAATTTGCACAGTCGGTTGTTGCATTGACAGGCTGCTTTGCGTCTGTTCCAACAACCCTACAAGTGCTGTCACCGCATGGCTAAAAGGAACTAATTGCCCCATCACCCCAGTTTGCGAAACCTTCCCTTCTAGAGGGCAAGATCAACCAGATATCCTTTAAATGAACAAAGAAGCAAGGTGGTCCTGTGATGTCACTCAGTAGAAAGGACCAACTAAGAAAAAAAAAAAAGTAGTTTGTTGAAACTATTATTCTCCAGAAATCTGGTTAAAAATTACTCCACTTCTAAGCAGAATTATGTCAGTGTTTCTTGAACAGTAGTTGGCAACCCACCAGTGGGTCACAGCCTGATCATTGGTGGGTCATGAAGCTGACAAGCTGATAGCTGACAATAAAAAGGTATTAAGCTTTACGGAAAGTGAAACCAAGCCATGCGTGTGCGTTTGCTAATGAGTTGGAGGCCGTGCCATAGTCTGCTTCGAAGGGCAAGACGAGGGGAACGTGGCACTGCCAGAATGGTCCCAATCGGATGAAAGCAGGCCCCAGAAAACACTCGAGAAGGGAGCGTGTGTGCCCCCCAAGTTGACAAGGAAAAATTTATTGGACCCTATGGAAAGTGAAATGGAGCCACAGCTGTGTGTTAACGAGTCGGCAAACGTGCCTTGGCTCCGATCAAAGGGCAGGCGAAGGGGAACGCAAGGCCACAGGAGTGGTTGTGATCCGATGAACGTGAAGCTCAGCAAACGCTTCAGAAGGTGCCCCCCAATAGTAAAAAGTATAGAAGCAGAGACTTAAACAGCTGATAAGGTGAAACTTTTTATTTTGTCGCATAAAACTCGGTGAGTCCTGAGAGTGTGTCGTATTAAAAGGTGGGTCCCGGTGCTAAAAACTTTGGGAATGCCTGCATTATTTGGGAACCTCAGGGAGGGGGCAGGGAAGAGGCAGTAGCTCAGTGCCAGAACACCTGGTCTTCAGGATTGATTCCAGTAACCACAGGCAAGGCTGAGCTGAGGCTAAATTTTTCTTGCCCCTTCCCAGTTGATGCCTCTTTCCTGCCCACGCCTGACTCCGGCCAGGCCCGACACAGTGCAGTTGCACCAGCTTAACCGGCTGTTGGAATAAGGTGGGAATTTGGTTGCACTGGGGCAGAATCCTTCGGAAATAAACCTCTTAAACGTTCTACTATTTTACACAACATAAAAAGTTGTTGCCTAACCGTTTCTTGCACAAAATCTCAGAATACAGGAGTCTTCCCCTGGCTACATTTTGATCTGGGACGTTGGTGCCTGAGACAGGAGGTTGCTTTAACCAGTGGGCATTTGGCTTCCGAGAAGGTCAGGCAGGCAGTGGGGTAACTAGGATTTGTGTCACAGGGTGCGGGAGACCAGCATGTCACCCCCAGGATGGACTTCATCCCATGCAGTGCGTGGGGCAGTGCCCCAGGCAGAAGGCGTGATGATGCTCCATTGCCCTGCCCCACTGGTTTTGTGGCTGTAACTTTTGATGGAATGGGCTTTGATGCCATTCCATTCCATCCCCAGGCGTAAGCATGGCAAGCAGCCTTTGGTGGGGGTCTAGTGACTTGGGAAACCCAAGTCATGCACATTGGGGCAAAAAATCAAAACTTTAGATATAGGCTGATGGGTTCTGAGCTGTCTGTGACAGATCAGGAGAGAGATCTTGGGGTGGTGGTGGACAGGTCGATGAAAGTGTCGACCCAATGTGCGGCGGCAGTGAAGAAGGCCAATTCTATGCTTGGGATCATTAGGAAGGGTATTGAGAACAAAACGGCTAGTATTATAATGCCGTTGTACAAATCTATGGTAAGGCCACACCTGGAGTATTGTGTCCAGTTCTGGTCGCCGCATCTCAAAAAAGACATAGTGGAAATGGAAAAGGTGCAAAAGAGAGCGACTAAGATGATTACGGGGCTGGGGCGCCTTCCTTATGAGGAAAGGCTACGGCGTTTGGGCCTCTTCAGCCTAGAAAAGAGACGCCTGAGGGGGGACATGATTGAGACATACAAAATTATGCACGGGAAGGATAAAGTGGATAGAGAGATGCTCTTTACACTCTCACATAATACCAGAACCAGGGGACATGCACTAAAATTGAGTGTTGGGCGGGTTAGGACAGACAAAAGAAAATATTTCTTTACTCAGCGTGTGGTCGGTCTGTGGAACTCCTTGCCACAGGATGTGGTAGACGCCTTTAAAAGGGGATTGGACATGTTTCTGGAGGAAAAATCCATTATGGGGTACAAGCCATGATGTGTACGCGCAACCTCCTGATTTTAGAAATGGGCTATGTCAGAATGCCAGATGCAAGGGAGGGAACCAGGATGAGGTCTCTTGTTATCTGGTGTGCTCCCTGGTGCATTTGGTGGGCCGCTGTGAGATACGCACGATCGCCCCCTTTAAGGAGGTGATCGAAGTTTGTTATGCCTGACCAGGACACGAGAGCCCCTCCCCAAGGGGGAGGTGTAGGGGGCTGGGTTGGGCAGTTACAGTGGTCCTTTAAAAGGGGACGAGACCCAGCCCTCTTCCTCTTTGTGCACGTGGGCACTGTGGGAATACCCACCCGCCCGCCCTAGAGACAGTCTGAGTTTAACTGGTCGCCGTTCGGGGCCGGGTAGGAATTTTTTGCTGCCTGCCAAGATTGGCCAAGGGGCAGGCAGTTTTTTCGCCTACCCCAGACTGTTAAGGGCTAGGGGTTACACCCCCCTGTTTACAAACTGCCATCGGTCACTTTAAGAGGGCAGGTGGTGCGGGTTTGGAGGCGTGAATGGGACTCTGGCATGCACCTTCAGGCGGCTCAGGCAGGGCAGAACCCTATTTCAGTCCTCAGTGGCTTGGCGGCACGAGGACTTGAACGGGGCCCTGGCCGGGATAGCAGATCCCACCTCAGAGGCTTAGCGGCTCGAGGTGGTGCAGGCTGCGGTCCAGCTGCCTTCCCCTTAAGGGATAGACATGGACGAGACGCGCCGTCCCAGCAGCGGGGCGCGACTCGGAGTCGGGTGCATGCCCACCTGGGGACAGAGGTTTCTGGTACCGCCCAGAGGTCCCCTCCCCGCACCACAAGGGGCTTTTGCTGCCTCGGATACTGCAGGTCTCAGCCTCTGCTCCTCTTGTTTATGTTAAATAAAGTGGCCCTTTCTTCCATATCTGTTGTCTCGAGTGTTCATTGGACAGTGCGGGAACAAAGGAAGCTGGACTAGATGGGCCTATGGCCTGATCCAGTGGGGCTGTTCTTATGTTCTTATGTTCAGTGCAGATTTAACTCCTCTGTGGGTCTGATCTCACCTTACTCCTTTCTGTTTTTGTTCCAACATAGGCAATATGCATAGTCAGACCCCAAAAAGATGTCTCCTCCTCGCACTGGGCCTCATCACAGTTCCCTTGTTGATCTGGTGAGTCTCTTCTGGAAAAATTCCCAGACTGCATAATTTAGGAATACTGACAAAGGACTCAGCCCCTCAAACCGTGAGGCTATTCACTGGGGCTCCTCATTATGCATTTTTCACAACCGAACAAAATATTACTTTTCAATAAATAAAAATATTTTTTCTTTCTAGATCTAGATTATTTCTTTTATAAGTCTCATAAAGGTTGGTGGGTCCTAACAGAGTGTCATTTTAAAAAATAGGTCCTGGTGTTAAAAAATACGCAAACCCAGTGAGAACCACTGGGTCAGAGCATCTTCCCCCCCCCCCCCAGTTTCATTTTATGATTTCCAGATGGACTTCTGACAGTGCACTGGGGACTGAGTAACCGGGAACATTTAAATAGTACTGGGGTATGAAAGAAGAGGAAGATGGGGACCCACTCCTTAACTCTATCCACCCATCTTCACCTGCTTCCTTGACTCCTTCTCCTGCTCCCTGGATTTAATAATAATAATAATGCAGGTATTTATATACCGCCTTTCTTGGTCGTCAGATTTCTCCTCAGACTTTATTCAAGGCGGTTTACAAAGGGAGGCTGTTCTAGATCCCCGTAGGGATTTTTACAATTGAAAGGTTCTATCTTTCAAGAACCACAACATTTCAGATGTATCTTTCTGATCTGGTATCACATTCTGGCCTCCAGTTTTCTTCCCACACAAGCTGACAAGCAGCTCCTTCATCTCTCACATGGAGGGCAGCCAAGATGCTTCTTCGCTCACACCAAAGAGCAGGTGGAATAACTCGGCTCGGCTTGTCAGCTGCTTCAAGGTCTCACCAAAATACAGTGCCGGTGGCCTCAAACTGGCGACCTGCGGATGTTATCTTCGGGCAAATGGAGGCTCTACCCTCTAGACCAGACCTCTTGCCCATTTAAGAATGGACTGGAGCAGAGGAGGGAGTGTGGAGGGGCAAGTCTGATGGGCTAGAGCAGGGGTGTCCAAACATTTTGGCAGGAGGGCCACATCATCTCTCTGACACTGTGTCAGGGACCGGGGAAAAAAGAATTAATTTACAATTTAAAATTTGAATAAATTTACATAAATGAATATATTAGAGATGGTACTTATATGAATGAATGAAGGTCTTGCGGTAGCTCAAGGCCGATAAAAGGCCTTCACAGAGCAAGGCCAGTCTTTCCTTCGCTGCCACTGCTGCATCACAGACATGAAACAGCACGTCACAGATGTGAAACAGCAAGTAGTGGAAACAGTCATCCTCTTGCTGACAGCAGTTGCGTCAGGCCAGCACCGGCTCCAACAAGTCTCCGGAGGGCCAGAGGCTCATTAGAGACTGGAGGCTCCCAGAGGGCTTGACTGAGAGCCCCCAAGGGCCGCAAGTGGCCCCCGGGCCGGGGTTTGGGCACCCCAGGCTAGAGCGTCATTATTCTCTTCTGCTGTTTCCCTCTTCCTTTTTGAATCCCAGAGAAGAAGTGTGGAGAAGAGGCTGGCGGGCTACTCTAGAGCATTGGAGATGCTCTTCTGCTCAGAGCTTTCTCCTTTCAAGAAAACTCTTGAGTGCTGCCAAATTCCTCTGCCTTCTTTAACAGTCTCTTCCTGCTTCTAGGTTTTGGAGCAAGGAAGTTTCCCAGTTGTTATCACATGTGACCTATATTTCACGTTCCCGTCCACGTCCGGATTTGTTGTAAGTAATGAAGCAGTAAGGCATGTAACCAAGCGGGCCAATGTTTTTGTGGGTTACTGATTTGTTGGGTGACCTGGACTGTTCTTTATTAAAGCCAACAAAGTTCGTGGGGGTGATGCCAACCTTAGCGATGCCATTGCATTGAGGCTGTGCGTATGATATTGCTATGCCTTCTGTGTGGTCTGGTATGGCAGGAGGTTCCATCAAGGGAGTGACCCAATGAACTCTTGCACCAAGTGGTGCAAGTCTTAGTGACGCCTCTGCATATATACGAATGCTTCAGAGAGACTGACAGCCTCATCTGCAAATGATATTTTCCTTATTATTTCCTCTCTGTTTTTGAACAGTGGAGAGAAACTAGAAAATGAGTCATCTCAGCCTCTCCCACAGGGAGTATAAATTCCCAAATTGTCCCGCCTGCTTCTTCTTCAAAGCACCACTCCCCTTCGTTCTTGATAGTTCATTCTGTTCCGAACATGCCTGTTTGTTGTCTTTTCCAGGTTAGTTTATCCTCAGCCCAAAGTTCTGCAACCAACGTAAGTAGCTGGATTGAAACATTGTGCTCACCGGTTCAGGATCTGGCAGAGTAGACCTCTGCCGGTCCCACCCCCCTAATGCCCCGGTTCCTCACCCTGCCCTCTGCCATTCCATCCTGCCCCACACCCCAACACAGCTGACTGGTTCTTCTGGAGTGCCAATTGGCCATTCAAGTGGCACTGAGGCAGCGCAGACTGGTGCTGTCCGAGCGCCAGCGGCCTTTCCAGGTGCAACAGATGTGCCTTACTGCACATTTGCGACACCCAGCAACAGCGGTGCGCTCATACAACTGGCGCTAAAGAGCTCAGGATTGAGCTCTCCCAATCCTATGCACATCTACTCAGAAGTAAGTCCTGTTACAGTCAGAGGCTTTCTCCCAGGTAAGTGTGGATAGGATTGCAGCCTCAGACAACTTGTGTTTTTCACTTGTGATGGGATTTTTCTGTTTTAGCTACTAATTTTGAACAGTTGTGTTACTTTAAACTACTTGTAATCTATACCATTTTGTCCTTTCTGTCTTTCTGTCTTTCTGTCTTTCTTATTTTATGTCCTTTGTAAACCACCATTACTGGGGCAAAGTTGGGATAAAAATATGTTATCGATCCCCAAAGGTCACAGTGCCCCTTGAGATGCAGTCCTGGACACACCAACCCTCTTGCTGTCTCACTGTCCTCCCCTTATTCTTGTTCTCCCAGGCGCACAGATGTGCTCACGCTGACTCCGTGGATGGCCCCCATTGTCTGGGAAGGCACGTTCAACTCAGAACTGCTGGAGAGTATCTACAAGCCTTTGAACCTCACCATTGGGGTGACAATGTTTGCCATCGGCAAGTGAGTGTGTATGTGTGTAGGGGGCAAATAGCACACCTTTGAAAAATTCTAAGTTGTTGTCTCTTTTTA